>NW_017719481.1:0-21848 GCF_001865875.1 Lupinus angustifolius
AACGTATGCCTTAATCGATTAACAGCATTTTTCAATGTGTTCCAGTAGCAACAACTTTTCAAAGTAGTTGGGTTAATCGATTAAAGTATTAGTTAATCGATTAACAGCATTTTTAAATGTGTATTTTTAACTACAAAACCTCAAATACGTTATGCACTTAGTTCATACATGTTTAACACTTAGTTTATGCCTAGAATGCACATATACATGTATTTATGTGATGCCTGAACATATTATGAATGACATATCTCAAAGATGAAATGATTTAAAAGATTTATGCATATGAGACATGTATTAGGTGACCTAAGCCTTGACTCAACTTAAACTATATTCTAGTCTAAGCCTAGTACCAATTAAAGACTTAAGCACAATGATTTGTTGGTGTTCTTAAAGCTCTTATAAGCACAAGTTGTCCTCATCAAAACCATGACATATAAAGAGAGCTTTCCAAAGTGTTCCTCTTGACATGCACACTTTCAGATATTAGTGCAAAGATTATTTTCTCAAATAATTATGGGTTTTCTTAATGAGGACAAGAAGTTAAAAAGTAGTCAAAAGGCATTGAAAACTAAGTCCATCATTAGGGGTTGATATGAGTTTGGATGAGTCTGGGCAATGTACTACCCAAACTTACCTCATTCATTTACTTTTTGATTTGAACCTACCTCATATTTGTGTGGATACTTGCTGGTCTGCAACTCATAGAAGGATACTGAATGAATCTGTCGATACTGACATATTAAAAATAATAGTTGTGAACAACTTACGTAATTATGCGTTTTTTTCTTATAAACTTATATATTATTTTAGACAATCAAAATGAGAAAACGTAATAAAAAATTACAAAATATAATTTACGTACATTTCGTTTTACTCAGACAAATATAAAAATAAAGTGACTACTTCAACATTATGATGAGAATTTATTTAGAATGAATTTTTAATCAACATATCATTACATCACCAATACTTCACAACAGTTATAGTTTAACAAAATAACATCACCACTTAACAATATTACATCACATTTATGACGAAAACTTTATTTAGTAAGAATTGTTTAAGCAATAAAATATTATACCACATGTATGAATCAACATATAACATCATAGTTATGATTAAGATAATATTACATTTATGTTATTACATATTATATATATGTGTGTGAATTTAAGAATTGCGAATTTAGATATCCTCATCTATGGACACCTCATTACTCGGACTTGTTCAGTAATAGGTTTCAAAATCTTCGATTTTAATTATTCGTGTATCAAAAAACAAACCTGAATCTCACTCATTATGGGTATTACCTATTGGTTCAGATATACATTTTTATCCTTATTCACTATCTTTTAAAAAATTAGATATTTACTTGCACTATACAAAGATACGTTTTTTAGTAGCCTCTTAAACTCGACCTTTAGAGTTATTAAGAAAAATCGTGTAATCATGTCATTATTTTTTCTGAATTATTTAACAAGTGGGGCTCTAATACTAATAGTCTTGGTTTCTAGGCTCAGAGACTAATAGTCTTGGTTCCTTCATGAGTTTGGGTAGTGCATTATTCGCCCTACCCAAGTTCATTTGTTTTCGGACCCAAACCAACGTGAATATCTGTTGGGTTTGCTACCTGTTTGTCCTTGGGTATTCAATAGATCTATAAGTATTCAAAAAATATTAAAATTATTTAGGAACAACTTATGCAATTGTATGTACGTTTTTTTCTTCTTGAAATCTATATGTTATTTAGACAATCAAAAAGAGAAAATTAAAAATAATAATTTAAATCCAACATATATGGATTAACAATACAACATCATTGTTCAACCACATATATTTATGAATTAACATGATATTACAATTATGAATTAAATATATAACATCACATTGATGATTAGCAAGCTATTACATTTATGAGAAGTGACTCAAATTAAAACATTTGTTATTGTGAAAATGATAATAATTAATATTGACCATTGGATCTTATTTAAAATGTCAAGATTAAAAGATAAACACATGATATTTTTAAGTGATCATATGATCAATAACTAATTTTAATCATAATCTTTCATGTATGGTTGTAAGACTCAAATTTATTGTTCTCACAATTTTTATGATAATTTTTCTAACTTGAGTTACTCCCTACAGTTATGTTACTATATATATATATAGTGATTTAGGAAGGAATAACGAGTCCGGGCAGCCACAGGTGTCGGTATGTCACTAACTAGACTTGAACTCGTTCAACAATGAATTTTAAAATCTTCGATCTCAATTATCTATAGGTCCAAAAAACACGAGTGCATACCTAACTCGTTACAACTATTACCATTAAGTACCTACGAGTTCGGTTACTTATTGTCATCCTAGTGAAATGAAACTGATTTTGAAGGGATAGACAATTTGTGAAGCATTGAGTTAAATACTAATTTTATAATAAAATTTAATTAAAAGGTGTTCTATTCCTCTAACGATCTATCAAATTTTGGGAAGAAGAAATGGAAGGAATGTTTTTCATTTTAATTTTTTATTAAAATAATCTCACATAAAGTAAAAGAATAATAGTTTAATATTATTTTATGGTACTACTAAGAGTATTCATCACCCTACGTGTAAGGAATTAATCATTTTTAGGGTGTGTGAGTGTTTCACCAACAAAAGTCGCTCTCAAGAATTATTTGTAATTTTGGTCTTCCTATGAATCTAGCGATGCCATACACCATTAGACTAACACTTTATTGGTAATAGTTTAATATTATTATTCTTGCATGATTAATATATTATTCAAATTCATGTGTATTACTTTTATTTATTTATGAGTTAATAATAATTAATATATGAATGACGAATGATGTGTTGAAAATGTAAAAAAATAGTATGTTTGCTTATGTCATTTTTTGTTTTCATTTTCAATGAAATCAAAAAATGATACTGAAAACATGTTTGCATTATTGTTTTTATTTCATATTTCAGAAAACAAGAGCTTCATTTCTAGAAATTTTGAAAATGAAAAAATGTCATTCCCAACAATGAGACAATGACATTTTATTGAATTTTTTTAAGACTTTTGTTACTTCATCCATTTTATATCTTTTGATGTTTTAACTTTTCCATGTTATTCCAAATCTTTTGATGTTTTAGAAACTCAATACACATTTGTATTTTACTTTTTAACTATATCCTTATTTATTACCCATGTTTTCGCCACATGTTACTTCATTTCTTTTTTAATTTAATTTTCAATGTGCATTAAATGCGTTAAATATTATTGAATTCGTATATTATTTAATATTTTTTAAAACAATATGCATAATCTTAAACATCAAAGATATGGAATGAGAAATATACTTTTCACTTATGCTCTTCACTAATCAACAAAATGCTAAAATTAATCGATGAGTATTTTCATTGTCCAAACCACCACACATCTTTAAATATATTTTTTTTCTTTATCTCTCCATGTAACAACTTTTCTTGACTTGTCTTATTGTATTGTTGAAATAGTTCGATGATGAGTATGATAATATATGATTTTGGGATGAAAATTGACGCTCTTGAAGTTACTGCAACCTTAATTAAACAATAGAGCACTTGTATATTACTAATTTATTTTAACTTTACCTTTGTCAGAGAGCACCTACAACTATATGATATGATGCTCATTAAGACTTTTCAAACGTCTTTGTGATAACTAATGACCTAGTCCAACAATTAAAAGTGTTTAATGTATTGTTGATATAAAATTATTGTAAAAGAAAACACAAATATTAAATATATAAACATCCTATAAAACTATTGGTTTGACTACTTTAGTGATTAAAATTTTTAGAATTAGATTAATTGTCAGGATAATTGTTCTGGTTTATAAAGTTTAGAGTAAATAATTTTGAAAAATGAAAATGATAATAACAAACATGTTTTGAGGAAATAACAATTATTTCTTAAAAATAAAAATAGGATATAGAAAACATTTCTTGAAACTAAACATATCATTATTGCATATGCTATTTTTACAAAAGAAGAAATTTTTTGATATTGGAACGGGAAATAAAAAACGTTTAGAACATATATAAATTATTTAGCCCATAAATAAAAAAAAATAGAAAAAAACATGAAAATTTGTCATCAAACCACTTTCAATGCATTTTCATCAACTATGTCCTTTTTACTTTGAAATTTGTCTCTATCATTTAAATGGAAATGATAACAAGTTCTTTTAAAGAACTAAATTGGTGAAAATGTAATATTTGTTTACAGATTTTGTGAAGGACAAAGTTAGTAATACATATAAAAAGATTAGACATTGATTGTAGGGATGGCAACGAACGGAACGGGTAGATATAGTGCTTTTTCGTACTCATACCCGTATTATTTACGGATACCCGCACGGGTAACGGATATTTATGGGTAACGGATATTTACGGGTACCTACGAGTTTTTAAGTTTCAATATATATTTATATATTTTATATTAATCAATACATATAAAATAATTATTACATAAATAATAAAATTTATGTACATGTTAAATTCATCATATATTTCATTCACTAAATTCATTATAAAATAATACAAGCATATATAGTATATCTAAATCTATATTCATACTTCTATATCTCTATCTATACTATATATAAAGGTAAAACATAGTGTAACGTTCACCATAGTGTAATTTTCACTTCTTGTTTTGCCCTTAAACTTTTTAATTTCTACAAAAAAAAACCATATAATTATATATAAGTATGTAACCACCACCAACCTATTAATCACCTCTCTAACATTATAATAAAATAAAATGTTTTAATATAAAATATCTCCAATAAAAAATACAATATAAAGTATACTCAATACAAAATATATATTCTAATTCTCCAAAATTAAATATATAAATTTTGAATTGACATTTACAAATATATAAGTATTATTATAAAATAATAATAAAAATGTAATATATATAAATTATTTAATTAAAAAATAAATTTATAAATATATGGGTACTCGCATGGCAGGTATCATGATACATGTTCCTACCCATAAGCTATTTTTACGAGTAAAGTTTTTTACACTGTCAGTGCATCATCCTCCATTGATTTATATTATTTTTGTTTAAGAGTCAATGATGATTAACAAATCAATGGTGAATGATTTCTAACAGTGTAAAAACCACTTACACTGTAAGTGTATATATATTAAATCCTTAAAAGAATGTTGATCACAAATATATTCATTGATTGTTTTTTATATAACCAATGATATATTTTCACTTTATGAGTAATAAACCAACATCTTCCGAACCGTGTGATTATAGTTCCTAATAAATATTACTCATATGAATCAAAATCTTAACATTTTAGTTTAAATGATGATCTATCTAGAAAAGCTTACACTATGGACAACACTTAACGTTATTATACTAATTTAATATCAAGTTGATGAGAAATATTAAATTGGTACTAATTTCAATTTAGACAACTTTAATTCCGGGTCCACATAAGGAAGAGTAAAGGCATATTCTCTATATTTATAAAGCAGCCTTTGCATTTTGCATCTTCACACACTATTACTACTGTTATTCCAATCCTTTCATTCTTCTTATTCTTCTTCTTCAATCAATAACCAAACAAACATGCATTCCGGTCACTTACTTCTCGAAGAACCTATTAGGATGGCCTCTATTCTAGAACCATCCAAACCCGTTAGTCTTTCCATCCATTGCAAATTTTTTGTAACTGCTTTTATCAGATTCGCTTTTTTTATATAATCAGCTTTTTTTTTCAGAGCTTTTTTTCTGCAATGACAAAGATCGTTGGTACGCTTGGTCCAAAATCACGATCTGTTGAGGTTATTTCTGGTTGTCTCAAGGCTGGGATGTCTGGTATTTATTTTGTTCATTTTCCCTAATTATTTTGTTTTTGTTTTTGTTTTGAATATTTGAATTATCATGGATTTGTGTTTATTGTATTGTGTAGTGGCTCGTTTTGACTTTTCATGGTGTGACCCGGATTATCACCAGGAGACTTTGGAGAATTTGAAAATTGCTATCAAGAGTACTAAGAAGCTCTGTGCCGTGAGTATTCTTTTTTCTATGTTGCTTTATATTTATATTTTTTCCGGAATTGTCAAGGTTTTAAATTTGGATTCGTGACAGTTATAGAAGCTTATATGTTAAGGTTTATGGAGTTTGCTAGCCATATTGTGACCACAATTATGGTCACATCTGCTATATTTGCCTGTAATTGTCAAGGGTTTAAATTTGGATTCGTGACCATTATAGAAGCCGATATGTTAAGGTTTTTGGAGGTTGCTAGCCGTATTGCAACTGCAATTATGGTCACATCTGCGTAATTGCCTGTAATTGTCAAGGGTGTAAATTTGGATCCGTGACCGTTATAGAAGCCAATATGTTAAGGTTTTTGGAGTTTGCTAGCCGTATTGCGACCGCAATTATGGTCACATCTGCAATATTTGCCTGTAATTGTCAGAAACTGTCAAGGTTTTGGAGTTTCCGAAATAGGTAGTGCAACTGCTATTTAAAACCATTGAAGATGCTTTGGTATGAGTATTAAAGTTAAAACTTAAATGTTCATTTCATAATAAGTATTTAAATTAAAAGTTCTATTAAGGAGAAAGAGTTTCTTTTAGCACATGAAATGGGACACCGGTATATACTTGTAAACAGAATGGTATGTTATATTTTGAGAGGTGGAGCTAACATACCCATGATTCTAAATTGTAGCTGTGGTTCTAGTTATAATGTGTTTACCACAATTGCGGACACATACAAGAACATGCAGTTGGGTCACGATACAGCCACAGGAACTGCCAAAACCGCAACATTGTAACCACAATTGTAGACACAATTTAGAACCATGGATGCATCATACACAATTGCCAGTATTGCCTGATATTGATTTTAGTTGTACAAAGAATGGAGTTGTATTAAAAATACATAGCAGCCACATAAAATTAAAATGTAGTGCAGTAATGCCTTTTTCTTTAGGTTAATTGCTTTTGTGAAAGTAAAAAGAAAAAGAAAAATGAAACTGTGTTTGTATGTTTAATGTCCATTTTTTAGAGTAAGCTTCCAGTGGGTGATGTAAATAAAAAAGGAATGTGAAAGGAGCTGATGTTTGCTAATTGATTGTGTTTGCTAGGTTATGCTGGATACAGTGGGTGCGGAGATGCAGGTTGTTAATAAAAGTGAGACAACAATCACGCTTCAGGAGAGTGATGAGGTTGTTATAACCCCTGATCAGGGACAGGAAGCTACTTCAGATTTATTGCCTATCAATTTTGATGGACTGGCCCAGGTACACTGCTGTTTTTTACCTTGGCATTATATATGGTGTGACTTTCATGCATTTAACTTGTTTCTATGAATATTAACCTGAATTATTTCTTTTGATCAATTTTTTCTTACTTATGGTGTGCATGCTGAGTGTCAATTGCACTCTTCCCTCTGGCTTGCAAGACTTGAATTAGCTATAAATTTTTATCAGTGTGTGGAATTTATTAAAGACTTGCTAATGCTGCTTGCAACAGTAAACT
Source organism: Lupinus angustifolius (assembly GCF_001865875.1). NCBI lineage: Eukaryota > Viridiplantae > Streptophyta > Magnoliopsida > Fabales > Fabaceae > Lupinus > Lupinus angustifolius. The sequence goes on from NW_017719481.1 coordinate 7,548, forward strand.
ATTATGTTTAGTTGATTCGGCTATAAAAATTTCTCGTCTATGATTTGAAATATCTCTAGATGCCTTTGCTTGAATTACAATCTATCATTTGCATAATTGGTTAATAAAATTCTTAATATACAGATGCTAATTTCTAATATTTCAATGCAATATTTGCGTTGTTTTGATTCTTAATGTTTATGCTTCTTATTGTTTACAGTCAGTGAAGAAGGGAGACACTATCTTTATTGGTCAATACCTGTTCACAGGAAGTGAAACCACTTCTGTATGGCTAGAGGTAATATAAGTTGAGCCTGGAACGCAAAATTTATTCTCATAACCCTTTTTATCTTATTATTCTAAATGAAGCGGTGCAGGTATCTGAAGTCAACGGGAAAGATGTTGTTTGTATTATAAAGAATTCAGCGACATTGTCTGGGAGATTGTTCACTTTACATGCCTCTCAAGTTCACATTGATTTGCCTACCCTTACTGAGAAAGACAAGGAGGTAGGTTCTGCTTTTGAGTTGAATGTTTGAACAATTTACCTATCACCAAACATGCAGTGTTTGTCGGGGCCTTGAAAACAGGTTGTTAAAATTTCGGATTATTTTATTGATTTATTTATTTCAGGTTATAAGCACCTGGGGAGTTAAAAACAAAATTGATTTTTTGTCATTGTCATATACCCGGCATGCTGAAGATGTTCGCCAGGTAATTCGAGTTCCAAATCCTTTACATGGATTTGTCATCTCAAATTCATAATTGGAAGTTTAAATTTAACATTCTATTGATGTTTGAGGTTTTCTATTAACAGGCCTTTATATGTTTGTAATACAGGCTCGTGAGTTCCTTTCTAGCTTAGGTGATCTCAGCCAGACTCAAATTTTTGCGAAGATTGAAAACATTGAGGTGAGTTGCATCTTCATAATCTACTATGAAAACTTTATTTTTCATTATATTATGTTAATTTTAATATTTTGACTCACTCATATGCATAAAAACTATCTTGTTTCTCAGGGATTGACCCATTTTGATGAAATTTTGCAAGAAGCTGATGGTATTATCCTTTCCCGTGGGAATTTGGGCATTGATCTTCCACCAGAAAAGGTAAGCTTCCTTGTTGACATTCATTTCATAGTTTGAAGTATTTTTACTTGTGTGTGCTGTGTGTTTACGCCTTCGTAGGTACCTTGATACTATATTTAATACTTGAGTATTAAACATTATGAAGTTTTTCCATTATTTGAATAAAATGAAACATATTGATGTTTCCATATGTTTTAACAGATTCATATGGTGAAAAAAATGTTTGTTTCAATTTTTCTCTTCTTTTGATATTATGCACGACTCAAAATGTTCTTCCCACTAGTTATGTGTTGTTGGATTGAACAAATGTGAACAACCCTTTACCTTACAGGAACTTATTATTATTAATAATTAATGATTATACTGACTGAGTCAGGGGTGGCCCTTTGAGATCAAAGATATGTCTTGCTGTCTCGTAAAAATACCTTATTTTTAAAAAGCAACACCATTCTTTATTTTCAAAAATGTTCCATGTCTAATGGGTATGTTTGATTTATAAAATATCATATGAAGCATGCTGTTAAAATTATTAAAGCCGCCAGTTTATCAATAGTTAACACGCCGACAACTAACCAATGAGTGGAGGTGTGAAGGTTTACCCATAGACTACCCCACACATAGGTTGTTCTTGACTGGTGCTGCATACTTTTTAGTGGAACAGGATGTTTAATTGTTTGAACTAGATCAGCTTAATATATTGCTATTTATGTTACTGTTCTTATTACAATCATATGTCTTGCTTAGATGTTAATAATTACCAATCAACTTTAATTTGCTTTTGTAGGTATTTTTATTTCAAAAATCTGCCCTTTACAAGTGTAATATGGCTGGGAAACCTGCTGTGCTCACACGTGTTGTGGATAGCATGACTGACAACTTGAGGCCAACTCGTGCTGAAGCCACTGATGTTGCCAATGCTGTTTTAGATGGTATGTCACAGGTTATATGATGCCTCAATGTTAGGTTGTTCATTGATAGGCTGTCTGGTTGATATTAATTTGCATTGCTTGATCAGATGTTCTCCTGTAATATTTGATAATTGACCGTCATTCATCAAAGACTTTTGAGAATTATTTATCTTCTCTTTTTAAGATTTAGGTGCTTTTTCAACTACCGACTGATATCAATTTTCTATCATTTATTAGTGCTTATCTAGTGTGCTTGACGTTGTTTGTTAACATTGGTTTGCTTGTTAACTGATTATGAAAGATAATTGGAATTTGGAAACTATTATGTTTCACTTTTCTTTTTCAGATTTAGGCTTTTTTAATGATTTAGTTTTTCTTTTAGGTTGTGTTTGGAACCAATTGAAAAGGAAATGAATTGATTTGAATTGGTGTCTTCAAATTATTAGAAAAATTGGATTTGAATTGTTTTGTAATTTTCTAATGTTTTATTTTTATATTTGGAACTCGTCAAAAGTTAAGTCCGTAGTTAGTAAGGGGAAAGTAGTCTATCTATTTCAAAACAAAACAAATCAAACCCAATCCAATTTGATGGAATTTCTAATTCAAAAGGAATAAATCTATTGGATTTTAGATATCAAATCATTTCATATTTTTTAATCTTCCAAACACGATTCAATTTACAAATACAATTGCTTTCCTTTCTTAGCTCCAGTTATCTCTAGATCTGTCTCTATTTTAGTTTTCTTACCCTTATTCAGTATGCTTGTAACTTTTCTATTGTTATTTGTTTGTGTGCATACCTATTAGCATTCAGTAGAGGATGCATAAGGACTTTATTCCCTTAGATTTAGGTCCTTGCCAATGATTTTTTACATCATTTATCCATGCTTATCCAGTGCTATTTAGTTAGAGTCACTCCATGGATATGATTGTTGAACTGTTAATAAATGTGCAGGGAGTGATGCAATACTTCTAGGTGCTGAGACTTTACGTGGGTTGTATCCTGTTGAGACCATTTATACAGTTGGTAGAATTTGTTCAGAGGTACATTATTTTCAAAACTCAATAGTTTTGTTCAATATGTTGGATTAGTTCTGATGTGTTGATTGACTTGATTCAGGTTTAATGGAGCATTTCTAATCAAAATATTTTTTTATGTTCAAAACATTACTATGAGCTCTATTTCGTAAATGAATCTGGAATTGATTTCTTATAGTGTTGAAGTTGGTGGCTGTTCAGTTTGTGAACATTTTAATTTTATGATTGTTTGATTGGAGATTATTTGTAGTTATGTGCACCATCTAGCTTTAATCATGACAAATGTACTCAGCTGCTTTATTGCGACATGTCACGTGTATTACTGAATATCTTCCTATTGTTTTTAGCTCTGTCATGTAGATTTGCCACTCTGTGATTATTAATCCCCCAAGTTAAGATTTGATACGGAACTGTGACATGAGCAAAAAAATGGCATTATGTCAGTATTTGGATTTTGGAGTAATGAATCATTTGAAAATGATGTGAACTAGGCTTAGAGTAAAATTCCTGCTGGAATACATATGGGCATCGTAGTTAGAATATGATTTTCAATTTGAATCATGAGATTCAATACCAATATAATTCGGCAAGCCATGGATTCGTATCATATGGTGATTTACAGATGGCTTTGAGTCGTGCGGTCATCACATGGATCAGTGTGACTCCTACTGATAATTGATTCCATATCTGCAATTCAGTGATATACTCTTTTGGCTTTGTTTTCCCACAAGTTCTCTGAAGGGGTAGAGGTTTACTAAAAGGAACTGGAGGGGTGACTTGGTATTATCAAAAACCAGTTTCCACGTAGAGGCAGTCATTCCTTAGTTCTTCTGGTGCAGTGTTCTCAGTCACTCTGTTTCATTCATCTGGTGTAGAGTGTTCATGGTCACTCTGTTAAGGCTAAGAAGAATGGAGAGAGGAATGTGAAGTCCTTTTTTATGTGTTGGATCATGTATATATTTAAGGTTTTATTCATGTGTTCCTACATTGTGCAATTTCACAATTCAAAATTTGAACAAACAATTCTCAATATCATTCTTGATTTGACAACTGATAGGTAACCAGTTTCTGTCACAACAACTATGCATGCCAGTTTTATGCATGAAGATACTAGTGTTTCAGAGTTCATGTAACTAGAATATGATACTATGGTCAGAATGACCTGATTCAATGCAACCTGATGGTTGTGTCTTTTAACAAATTCATCAATTTTCCATGATAAACTAGCAAAATGAGACTTGGAGTTTGTCTAAGTTGTTTCGTGAAAACTATTAGAATATTGGTCTAGATTCGTTACGGTATTTAGCACATGGTAGAATATTTGTCTAGATTTGTTACGGTATTTAGCACATGGTAGAATATTTGTCAACGATAGTTATGACTGTAGTTAATAATGGTTGTTCTTTAGCTTGGGTCCTTAATCAGCTCCTTTACTTTGTGCACTCACAGTAAAAATATGGACTCTTTGTAAACATTGCATACAATTTCTACCAACCACTTTATTTAAAGCATTAAATTCACATTGTATGTTCTCATTTCTCACTTTTTCCCTGATATGAGTTTCTTTTTCTCATTTTTTGTTCGTTCTATCTTATGGTGATTTATGTCAATGTGGTATTTGTACTGCAAATCGTTTATTGGAATTCCTTTGAATCTTATGAAATATTATCCTATTTAAAATGTCTCAAAAATGTTGGCTGATATCTCTGCCTTCAATTTCACATGATTGTAGGCTGAGAAAGTTTTCAACCAAGACCTTTATTTTAAGAAGACAGTCAAATTTGTTGGTGAACCCATGACCCACTTGGAATCTATTGCATCCTCTGCGGTAATTGCATAAAATTTTGTCTATTTTATTTATTAGCAGTTTCTTGTGCACTGCATGCCTTTCTATTGAGAAAAAAGTAGTTTATGTCTATTGTTTTTCTGTCACCTTGGTTCATTTTATTTCATCTTTGAAAGAAGGCTATACTTAAATACAAATCTATACTTGCTTAGGTACGAGCAGCTATTAAGGTGAAAGCCTCTATTATAATTTGTTTCACTTCATCTGGAAGAGCTGCAAGGTACTTATGAATAATTAGACATGAACAAAGTCATATTTAGTCTCTTGGAAAATGAACTAGCTAGTTACTCTTAAATTGGTTAGATTCTTGAAAACCAACACCATTCTTCAATTAATATCCATATTCTTCATCTTTACTTATGTTTGGAAAACGTTCTAAACATGCTAAATGCACTTGTCAGATTGATAGCAAAGTATAGGCCAATTATGCCTGTTCTCTCAGTTGTGATCCCCCGACTTAAGACAAATCAACTAAAGTGGAGCTTTACTGGAGCTTTTGAGGTTGGATCCTAACATTTGATTAGTTGCTCATTCTGTTTCTGTATTTTTTCATTTCGAGGACCTGCGAGTAACTCATTTGTGGGGAAATTAATTTACAGCTAATGTCATTAATATAGTACTCTCCAATAAATACTTATTCATAATATTAATTAGAATAAAATCAACTTTTACTGTTTAAATATTCTCAGCTTGCTGTAATTATTCTATGATGGGTAAAGTTAATACAGCCATGAATTATGAATTTTATAAGATGCTTGCTGTACTTGCTAAATTATGGACAGACTATTCCATTTAATGATTAGAAACTGTATTTACCAGGATATATTACTGTGTTATTTACATTGGATCATCATCTTGTTAACCAAACTAACAGAGAAATTCAATATGTGATACAGGCAAGGCAATCACTTATCATAAGAGGTCTTTTTCCCATGCTTGCTGATCCTCGACATCCTGTAAGTTATTTTTTATGGGAGTACTGAGTTATTATTGTTTTCTGAGTGTGTGGGTTGGAGGGTGGGCATTAGACGCTGAATGTAGATCAAGGTGAGAGAAGCTGGACACATGGGTTGTGTACTTACTGACAGTTTTAAACTTTCAACGCATATTCTGGCTCTAGCGCTCATTGTAGCCCCTCTAGGTAGATCTGAACCGAGGATCAGTTTGGATCTAAGTATTTTTTTTTAAATTTGTTTATAATCATCATGGTTATCTCCTTTTATGATGCAACCTGTGATTACTATATTGGAGCATACTTTCATTCTGCATGACATGTAATAAATTAAGCAAGGGCTTACCGCCCTTAATTCAAAATGTGATTTCAACCCACTAAATAAATTATTTATAGGTGATCCTAGTCCATATTAATGATGCTTCTTGCTATAGTAGTCTATATATGACCCATAATGTGTTGCATGCTACTTTACAAGCTCTCAAACAAATAATGATCCCAAATTTACTAGACCTTGATCCCATACTCTTTGCTTGCAGGCTGAGTCAACAAGTGCGACAAATGAGTCTATTCTCAAGGTTGCCCTCGATCATGGAAAAGCATTGGGAATTATTAAATCTCACGATCGAGTAGTTGTTTGCCAGAAACTCGGTGATGCGTCTGTGGTCAAGATTATTGAGCTTGAGGATTAAAATGTATTCAGGCAACTACAGTTTTAGTATAGCTGTTATTTTTTGGTTCCCAAGCTTTTGAAAGCTGCAGATAATTCTGCTACAACTTGAGGTTATCTCTGCTTGGGTTTGATGGCTAATTTATGTAGTGTATTTGAAAATAGTAGCTTATTAGTGGATGCCAAACATAAAAGCAAAGTGAGTGTGCCCTTGTTGCCAATTATCTTGTTTTAATTTCCATACAGGGACACAATATGTTTATTGATACAATTGTCAAATTATTGATGCTGGTATGGCATACTTTATCATATGTTCCATATGGCCATGAATGAACGGTGTTTTCCTTTAAAGTTTAAAATATACACTGACATTGTTAGAGTATTTTACATTATTACTATATTATCTACAATTTATTTGTATTACTTTTGTTACATGATGGTTGCTAATGCATGAATGGTGATAATTGATGTAATTTTGTTTGCACCATTGGTGCATAGAAATTAGACACTTTTTTTGTTACAAAACGAGCAGCTTATGTTTGATGACAATGCCGCATGAGGATTAAAAAGATTTACTTTGGCTTTAACTAGCTGGTTGGAATTTTGGCAATCTCGTAGGTGCTTTGGTTTGAGTGGGTAGTTTTAGAAGATTAATGCTATGTTGCCTTAAAACATTCTTTGATTTCTTTCATTCTTCTCTTAAATCTGCAAGCCCCTAAATAATAAATGGATTCCAAAATACTGCTATTAAATAACAACTATGATGCTACAAAGGTTGTGTAACATTGAATTATTGCATAAGAAAGTAGAATTGTGGGTAATGTATAGCATAATTTTCTTAGTAGGTCTGGTAGGTTTATTTATGACTGTCCTTTTTATACTACACTTGTTAGATGAATGTCCACATTTATCAAATACATTGCAATATGTGGACGGGCCAACCTTGGCCTTAAAAAGAGTGAATGCTCTTATGAGCCTTTGTACACAGATTAGCCTTATGTAAGGCTTTAATGTAATTGCTAGGATTATGCCCTAACCCTCAATTATGAAAAGGCGATCAAGAATATTGCATAAGCAAGTCTAGCTTCTATAAGCTTCCATTAATTTGGACATAGTATCCCACTTTTGAATAACTCATACTGGTGAATCAGTACACTGATAATTGATTTTCATACTTGGGCTAATCCTCCTTCATGATTCAGTGCTGAAGTATCCCAAGTGTCATGTTCTGATCAAAATATTCAATTGGTGCTAAATCTTTTGATCAATAGACCGTGAATGTTGAGGCAAAGCTTCTCCACTTTCACTCTTGGGATTTGTATAGCTTGATTCTATCACCTCCTAGATATCAACATTTTGAGTATCTAGAAAAGTTATCATTTTGCTTTTCGAGTAACCATAGTCAGGCCCACCAAGTAGAGGTTTGTCCTTTTTTTATCTATGATGTGTGAATCATACTTTCTCATGCACTTGTTAGATGCTCAATCTAAAGATTATGAGCTCTAATACCAATTGAAGTTTGCATAAGCAAACACAAGAAAGAGGGTTGAGTTGTGTTTGATATGTTTTAAAAAATCATTCCCTATTATTTTTTCACAAGTAATTAGAAAGTAATGGTAGACATAAATCACAGCTGTAAACTCTCATGTTTTTCTATCTTTCTTAACTTAGTTTGTCTCTTACAAATATTATTACAAAAATTACAAATATTATTACAAAAAAAAAAAACTTAAGCTATAATTCTATACAAATAGAATTTATATACAATAATGTATTGTAAACAGTTTCTATGCACTTGAATTTTCCCTTTTTTATCTTGCATGTATATATTGATCTTGTGGATTTTTTTTATCAATTTATGGACGAGTTTCCATGATTTCAAAGAATGTTCCAATGATGTTCGTTTATAGTACACATTAAATGAATTGGTTTGTTGAGTCTTGATACTAAGAAAATACCAAAAAGAAAGTTATTGCTTGAATTGTTATAACTTGAACCATGTTGAGTTCCACAATAATTATGTTGAATTCATTGTATAAGAGTTCATCTTCTTTATATATCTATGTCTTCTTCTCTCTTGATCATAACTTCATATATTTAATAAGGTTTCATGCACTTGCTGAGATAGATCTGATTATTCCTATATATGTGCATATTCATCTATTTTAATTTCCAATATTTCCAAGAATATTAAGTTTTTCTTACTAAGAAACAAAATATATAATAATTGAATCATTAATAGTCACAATAAATATCATCACAAATATTTAAGTTCAAATAATTGGACGAATAGAATATATATACAAGATTAAATATGAAACAGTTAAAATCATTGTTCATAGTTGTCAAAGGATGCAATTGTCACGAAAAATAGTTGTCTCTAGACAAGATAACTCGTTAAAAGAAGCTTAATCAATGGATGTGTTTGGCATAACATCAAAACATATATTTGATAGAATATATATATTGGAGAACTTTTTCTTTGTAAAAGACTATTAAACTAATTTAGTTATAACAACATATTATATTTCTTAAAGATTATTTTTTTTGTTATCTTATGCTTCCCAAATTTAATTATTTATTAATCATCAAAAGATAAGAAAAAAAATGAGATTGATTATACTAAAAAATCACTATAGTTCAAACACTACATAAAGGCTTTGCCGGTTTGGCTAAATAAATCAAGCTTATATCGTAAATTGATCTGGTTGGTAACGACGTGCTGCTTATGTGAGAATTTGTTCGTGGATAAGCTGTAAGAACCTTTCTAAGCTCTTTTTGAGCATGAGACATGCAATATCTTTGATTTAGTGACAAGACCCATTTTACTTAAACTCTAATTAGAACAAAAATCAAAATATACAAGTGAAAATAGACTAAAACCTGAACATTAATATGTTATTTCAGGACAGTAATATTTGAGCACCAAAACTTGAACATTAGAATGGTGTTCAATGTTCTTCCAATATTTTAGGGAAAAAAGAGTTGGTGTAATATAAAATTAAGAGTAAATTATAGTGACATCTCCTCCTGAAATTTAGCGAAATTATACAAACTACTTATTACTTTTTAAATCCACATAAATCACTTATACATACATACATACACATTGACTACCCTTTGAGGAAATATAAGTGTAAATTCTTAAATAAAAAAGACTAATAAGTGTAATTAAGTTAAATAAAATATGAAATTTTGTAATATAAGAGTAAATATCTCTTCATTAATTTTGCTTTGTTATAAGAGTGATTTAGGCCAAAACAGGAATGAGTCTTGAGATTAAAAACTTGTTTGTGTTCAATTTAGCTCTTTTAGGTAAATGAGGGTGGAGATTACTAAGTGAGAGAGATGCTCTTTGGGTGAAAGTCTTAAGATCTAGATATGGGAATGGATTTTTGAGTAGTGGAGGGGATGGTGTTCTTGATTGCTTCATGAAGAGTTCATCTTGGTGGAGAGAATTAGGAAATCTTAGTCAAACTAGGGAAAGGATCAGTTGTGGTTAGGTAAATGATGGTCTTCGTAGATCTTTAAGATGTGGTTCATCTATTAAATTTTGGACTGGCAATTGGGTGGGGAGAGATTTCCTCAAAATTTCCTTTCCAATATTGTTTTAGGTGACTTTGGATAAAGATGTAACTATTGACTCCTTGGGTGCATGGAGTAATGGGACTTGGACCTGGAATCTTACGTGGAGAAGGAACTTGTTCGCTTGGGAGGAAGAGGATTATGTTGATTTTTTTAAAACTCGTTAATGACTTTCAGCCTAACCTAAACAACACATTGATGATACATGGATTTGGTTATACGACAAAGGTGGGAAGTATTCAGTCAAGAGCACATACCAAAATGAGGAAGAAAGATGCAATCTTCTTTTCTTCAAAAAGCTTTGGGTGTGTAACGTTCCATCAAAGTTGAAGTACTTAATATGGAAAATTGTCTTGAATGGAATACCAACTAAACTCAAACTAGCTCATAGAGGGGGTTTATGAGTACAAGACCTTCTTCATTGTGCTTTTTGTAGTGAGTTGGAGGAATCTACTAGTCACTTGTTCTTCTCTCGTCCAAAATCTTATTCTACTTGGCAAAACCTCTATTCTTGCTTTGGTCTTACATCCGTTATTCATAATGAAGTAAAGTCTCGTTTCTCATTCATGAAAACTTGTTATGGATGAACAATAAGAAAAAAAACATTTGTGGATGGTTCTTTGGTTTATTACAATTTGGACTATTTGGCATATTCGAAGCAAAATGATTTTTGAGAACTTGAGGTTTCACCAAGATGAGATGATAGAGCTCATTTTAATTCATTACTAGCAGTATACCCGTGCATTTGCACGGGCCGTTTCATAATGGTTTTGAAAAATATATTTAATATATATAGTTATGTAAAAGGCCTAAATTATTAGTTAAATAGAAACATGCATTAGTTTAATAATACAAAATAAATATTAAAGTTGTATCACTTGCATGAGTTGAAATAACAAATAGTCATGTAAATTAAAATAATTATAATATAAAAGCAAAAAATAAATGTGAAGAAACAATTTAAAGTGTAACTAACATTGTTGATGTTGAATCTCAACAAATTAAACTTCAATTCAAATCTTTGTTTCTACATAATTGTTTGTAATTCATTACATGTGAGGACTTTGGATAATAAACAGATTAGTGTGGAGAACACATCTGTTGTCCCACAACTTGTGTCGTTGTATGTACCATTAGCCTATGATTGGTTGAAAAATATTTTTATGTTAAAAAATTAATAATTAATCAATTTTCTAACCAATCATATCAAATGACACATACAGTGACACAATTTATGAGACAACATATGTGTACTCATTAGTGTGAAAGTTTCTAGCAACTAACAATGTGAAAAATAACAAAATTCAAGGAACATAAATGAATGCACAAACTAAGTTTACAACATACATAACAACAAAATCTATAAAATCTACCATGAATTTATGAGTCTTGATGACAAACTACTTGTTGTATTTTAGATTATAGGCTATACTACTAAAGTACATTATCATTACATTTCAAGATGTACGTCTATGTGATTTTTTATATGGGTGGGTAGTTTTATATGGGTCAATTAACTTTGTCGAGGGAAGTGCAAAGAATTTGGGAAAATATTTGAAGGAAGTTATTTTGTGTGGGCAAACTTATTTTGTAATCTATCATTATGCATTAAGATCTTTTTGACAATAATTAAAGGAAGTTATTATGCCTAAAAATCTTATATTATCTTAAACTATTAAAATAGTACTTTCAAAAACCAATATTTTAAGCCTATGTCTCATTTGTTTTCTTTTTTCATAAGTTATATTTTAGTTGCAAATATTATTGAATAACTTTACGTGGTTATTTAATGGACTAAGATATAATGATTTTGTTATTACCTAGTTAGTGTAAGATTGGAAGGCCACTTATTTTCCTAAATATGATAATGATTTAATGTAGTTGTTCCAGGTGGTTACAATTGTCCAACATTAAAGTAATTGATGAGGTTTAGATATTGATAATTGAGAGTAAACTTCAAGAGAGGTGGTTCACTTCTCTTTTTATGCGTACAAAACATGATATTGTTAGTAGTATCCTATTTATTAAAAAAACATCAACAAATTTATAATTCATTATTATTTGATTCTAAAATAAGATTAATATAATAATATATATTATTATTATTTGACTCTAAAATAACTACAAACAATATGTTATGATTCCTATTGTTAATATTTTAGTATTGCTATAGTAATATTATATTGTAATATTAGAGTTAAACACTAAACTGTAAATAAAATATATTTATAATGAGCATTATCTAAAATTAAGGAATTATAAATAATTCAAAGATAATATAAATCAAATATATGTTATAATACATATAACTTTTTATATCTTATGATTGTTTTTAATAGAATACAGGTAGAAGAATCAATTACATGATTATAATTAAATCAAATCAAAGATATTGTTTTTCATTAATTTTAATAAAAATAAGAATATTATTATCTTTATTTTAGATTGAGGTTGGTTATTTTTATAATATGGATTTGATGCTTTAATATTATGAATTCCTATAATCATAAATAATGATTAAAATTAATTTTAATATCATTAGTTTTACCCAACATTAAGCCTTATTTCTTACACATTTCATAGGTAAGCATATTCCTTATATTTTTAAATAATTATCCTCATTTTTTTCAATTTTATAATTTCATCCTTATGCACAATGGTAAACTCGGTGAATAAGCTTTTCAATGGTTTTTAAAAATAATATTGTCAAAATTAATTTAACTAAAAAAATAAGATGAAAATTTGAAAATTCCAACAATATATGAAATAAAGATAAAGATGTTGATTAAGGAACATGAATTTTATAACTTTGTACAATTATTGTCCTATAATGGTCAATGATATATTATGATTCATCCACTATACATGAATCATAATTGTACAAATTTCTTGCCAACTAATCATATACATTTATTTATTTGATGTGTATAAAATTAATTATTATATTTGACCATTTAATTTAATTAATTATCTATAATTATATTTCTTTATCTGAATAAAAAAAATTGAACTATTATATTTCTTAACGACATTAGAATTATTTAAATGTTTTTGTAGTAAATATAATTGTAATTATGTATTAATTTTTCAATGTTAAAACAATTGTGTAATATGCTCAATAAATCACATACATTATAGAATTATCAGCTTAATATATTTTTACTGTTTAATTTAATTGATTAATTGTGTATAATGTCATTTTTGTTATTGGTCCAAAAATTTTGAATTTTTTTATTTCAATTAATTACGCACGATATGATATTCAATGAATCAAACCAAATTATAGCTTAATGGATATTACTCAATTAATATTCCACAAATTTATTAATTATAATTCGGCAAATTTATATTGTTTTTTTAAAGTCATCCGTAAATTCATATAAAATAGAATATAAATTGAATTAAAGATTAATACTCCACAAATTTATTATTTATAAATCTGCAAATTTATATCCATAATGAGCATTACTAAAAATTAAGGAATGATAATTAATCAAATATAAATCAAATCAATTGATATCACAATCAAATCAAATTGTTTTTAATATTTTGATTGTTACATCCTATTAAAGATTAAAGAGAAATTCAATCAATAAACACAATCATAAATCAAATCACAAAATTAATTGGGGGAAACATTGTTAATATTTCGGCTTCTAAAATGTAACTACCAATTGATTTATTGTGTATAATGTCATTTTTGTAACTAATCGAAAAAATTGAACTTTTATGTTTCTTGATGACATTAAAAATAGAATTATTTAATTATTTCTTTATCAATATAATTATAACTGTACATTACATTTCCAATGTCAAAGTAACCGTGTAATTGAAAGTGTGCATATCAAGAGGAACACTTTGGAAAGCTCTCTTAAATATGTCATGGTTTTGATGAGGACAACTTGTGCCTAAAAGAGCTTGAAGATCATCAACAAATCAACGTGCTTAAGTCTTTAATTGGTACTAGACTTAGACTAGAATCTAGTTTAAGTTGAGTCAAGGCTTAGGGCACCTAATACATATCTCATATGCATATATCTTTTAAATCATTTCATCCATGAGATATGTCATTCATAATATGTTCATGCATTACATAAATACATGTATATGTGCATTCTAGGCATAAACTAAGTGTTAAACATGTATTAACTAAGTGCATAACGTATTTGATGTTTTGTATTTAAAAATACACATTTAAATTGTTGTTAATCGATTAACTAATCCTTTAATCGAT
>NW_017719482.1:0-22552 GCF_001865875.1 Lupinus angustifolius
ATGAGAGATTCTATGCTTTAGGATTGAGTGCATTTCATGTTATAATTTCTCATGTTTTCCCTCACATGTTCATGCATATGTTCATGCATTTGTGAGTTTAGAAATGAGAGATTCTATGCTTTAGGATTGAGTGCATTTCATGTTATAATTTCTCATGTTTTCCCTCACATGTTCATGCATATTTTGATTCTTTTTCATGAAATTTTATGATTCTGTAACTTCTGTTTTCATAACTAATACTTGTCATTTCACATGAGTTTGTATTAGATGTGCATTAGAGTAAAGCCTTCTTGTTATATTTGAGCTTTGTAATAACTTTATTTTACTCTTGTAATTGTCGTAAAGGGAATCTCGTGAGGTCTTATCACCGTAGAGATTGAGTGTTTCTTCATAATTGCTTAGAGTGTAAGAAAAGGAAAGAACAAGAGATTCTTTGGCTGGGGCTACGCCGAAAGAAACGTTTTCTTTATCGGTAGGAAGTGAGTCAAACCATTGAATGGTTTCTTTATTTTCTTGTAATTTGCTAAGTGTTGTAATTGAATAATGTGTATGTAATTACATTGATTCGGTTATAGTGAAGGAAATCTCCCAAGTCAGCCGGGAGGCCTGGATGTAGTTTGCAGTGGACAGCAAACGAACCAGGATAAAAATTCGCGTTGCAGGATTTGTTTTCTCTCTCTCTCTCTTTACTGTTTTCAATCGATTATTTGGTATAGTGAATTCAGTTGATATATTCTGTTCTTATGCTATACTGTATGTTGCTCTAATACAAAATCTGTAAGCTCTGTTATTCGTTCCATTATCGGTTAACTGTTCTGCAATTAATCGTTTTCTGTAATAGCTTACTGTTTCTGTTTAATCGATTAAAACTGTTGCGTTAATCGATTATCCTGTTTCTGTTAATCGATTAAGATTGTTCTGTTAATCGATTATCTTCATCCTGTAATCGATTAATTAGGGATGATTCAGCATAAATTGTTGAGTTTCGAAAAACGGCTATTCTAACCGCGACACCTATTCAACCCCCTTCTAGGTGTATTGTAACCACTGATACCTAACAGTAATATGTTCAATTCATCACACATGTTATGGAATTCAATGAATCAAGACAAATTATAGATTAATAGTCTCAAATTTAAACAAATTATTGGGAATAATGTAAAACATTAAGGAATAGATATTACTCAATTAATATTCCGCAGGTTTTTTAGTTATAATTCTAAAATTTATATTCCATTTTTGTAAATGATCCATAAATTCAAATAAAATAAAATAAATAAAATTAAATATAAATATATTATGAAATTTTATTATATAAAATTCTACAAATTTATATCTAAAGTGTAACTATCAATTGATTTATTGTGTATAATATTATTTTTGTAACTAATGGAAAAAATGAAATTTTATATTTCTTCATGACATTAATATAGAATTATTTAATTATTTCTTTATCATTATAATTACAACTGTATATTAAGTTTCCAATGTTAAAGTAAACATGTCATATGCTGAATTAATCACACATGTTATGAAATTCAATGAATCAAGACAAATTAAGATTAATGTTTCCAAATTTAAACAAATTATTGTGAATGATGTAAAATATTAAGGACCGGATATTACTCAATTAATATTCCGCAAGTTCTTTAGTTATAATTCTAAAATTTATATTCCATTTTTGTAACTGATCCATAAATTCAAACAATATAGAATAAATGTAATTAAAATAAATATATTGTGCAAATTTATTATATACAATTCTACAAATTTATATCTAAAGTGTAACTACCAATTGATTTATTGTGTATAATGTGATTTTTGTAACTCATCAAAAAAATTGAACTTTTATGTTTCTTCATGACATTAAAAATAGAATTATTTAATTATTTTTTTATCAATATAATTATAACCGTGCATTAAGTTTTCGATGTTAAAGTAACCATGTAATATGCTGAATTAATCACACATGTTATGAAATTCAATGAATCAAGACAAATTAAAGATTAATGGTTCCAAATTTAAACAAATTATTGTAAATGATGTAAAATATTAATGAGTGGATATTACTCAATTAATATTCCACAATTTTTTTAGTTATAACTGTATAAATTTTTATTCCATTTTTGTAACTAATCCATAAATTCAAACAAAATAGAATAAATAAAATTAACTATAAATATATTCTGAAAATTTTATTATATACAATTAGGCAATTTATAGACATAATTAACATTACTTAAAATTAGGAAATCATAAATAATTTAATCAAAATATAAATCAAATCAATTGATATCACAATTAAATCAAATTTCTTTAATATTTTGATTGTTACATCCTATTAAAGATTAAAGAGAAATTCAATAAAAGATACAATCAAAATCCAAATCACAGAATATTAAAGATTAAAGAAAAATTCAATCCAAAAACACAATCAAAATTCAAATCACAGAATTAGTTGTCGGGAACAATTATTTAGTTTTTAGAAAATAGATTAATAGACATTCAAATGCAATCTTGCCTAATAGAATGCAAAAATTTAGTTATGAGAGTGATGAAGTAAAAAAGTAAAATCATACATGAGTTGGTGAAGATGATAGATCTGTGGAACAAAAATTGAAGAGGAAAGAAAACAGTTACGAGAATGATAAAGTAAAAATGAAAAGACCATAATATCTAACGTTTGAAAAGGAAGAAGTAAAAAATGAAAAGAATAGAAAATGATACATTTGAGTTGGTTTAGGTTGAAGAATAAGATTTGTTGAACAAATTTTGGAAAAAATGAGAAATAATGTGTAATTTGAGTTGAGAGAATGTGAAGAAGACATTTTCAGAATTTTAAAGTCATTTGTCAAACATATCCAAATGAAAAGGGTCTAACTTAGGAATTTCAATAATCCGTCAATTTACAAAAAACCTCTACTTTGTACACTTATCACAAATGAAGAGTGTCTAATTTTGTAATTACAACAACGCTTCAAATTGACAAAAATGACCTTTGCTTTGTACATTTGTCATAAAGGTATAGTGTCTACTTTAGTATTTTCAATAGCCCTTTCTTTTCTTATATAGATAGTAGAAGATTGGAGTCTTCTCAATGTCCCCTTTCCTTTCTTCTCTTATTCTCTAGCGGAATGGATAAACAAACCTTGAAATTGTCTTCTTTTTATTAATTGTAGAGATTTAGTGGATAAGAGTACCACATATTCTCCTAAGTTTTCTTTATCTCTCTATTAATAAAAAATCTTCATTGCTCATAAAGAAACACATTTTTAGAATTATTGATGAAATTTGTAACAAATCAAAAATAATGAATAAACATTGACACTCGTACTATTTGGACTTGTCTCCATATTATACCATATTTTATTTTATTTAATTACATTTATTACTTTTCTTTATTTAAGAATTTACACATATCTCTCCTTCAAAGATAATCAGTGTATATATATATATATAATTATGGATGATTTATGTAAGTTTAAAAAAAAAGAAATAATTTATATACTTATGGAGTAATATAATAATATAATTTACTCTAAAATTAGTTAAGTTCATGATGTTACATTTAATGTTTTTTAATAATTGAACTAATGACTTTACTGCCTTATGTACTTACCCCGCAGTCTTAAAGTGATATGGGGTCGATGTATTTTTTAGAAAAGTAAACATAATTTATTTTCATTTGCATGGTTGAAGAAAATAATAAATAAAACAACGCAACAAGAAAAATAAATTCGAGCAAGTTGAACTTGTGGTATTTGGATCAGACCAAAATAGATAGCTCTACTTGTGTGGAACAGTACAACGTCATATTTTCTTAGTACTTAGTACTTACCAACTCTGGATTACTTGAGTCACAAAAATATAGTCATATTTTCCAGTGGTAGTTTGCAGCCTTGAAATCGTAAGTATAGACCAATATATTGGTGACTAATACAATGAAGGTGTGCACTAAACCAATTCACATGCATAGATCATTAGAAATAGAAGTGTGTATGAGTCATAATTATTGATCTCGTGTGCAAGGTTTTTAGCCTTATTTCATGAGTTGCTAACTAGAGTAAAATATTAGCTTTTAGTGATTTTGACGTCTAATATTGTGTAGAATCATATTTGTTTTATTTGCTTGATTGTTTGTCAATATTAATGAAATAAATAGTAAGTCAATCCCACATCTAAATTCTAACACTATTTATTGTTAATTTTACAACCAAACCAAAACCTTGAAAACCATTTAAAAAATCAGCTTAGATAATAACTTGATTATTGGAAGATTAGGTTTAACAAGTACTTATTGATATGATAATCTCTTACCCTTTTTACTTATTTGTAACACCATAAGTAGTTTTTTATACTTATAATCTATGAAGCACAAATACTGATACGTGTGTCGGGTACGATACGTATCCGATATGTCGACACGCATTTTTTCCAAAATACAGGATACAATACGTTCAGGGATACGCGTATAAAATAGTAAAAACACATAAAATATGATAAAATTATAAGTGTAAATCAAAATATCTAAAGTAAAAAATATAATGGAAATTTAAAATCGTTGCCCTCCATAACAAATCTATCTTATCATATTTTAATGAAAACGAATCTATCCTAAAATCATTGCCCTCCATAACAAATATATTTTATCCTATTTTAATGAAAACAGATCTATCGTATCCTGTTTTATTGGAAAATAATCTATCTTATTCTGTTTTATTGGAAACGAATCTATATATCATATACTTACTGAAAACGAATTCATATATCCTATATTTTATTGAAAACGAATCGAATACGTGTCTTAATATTTATTTATTTTATTTTATTTTTTTAATTTTTGGATACTCTATGGATACATATCCTTCGCGAATCCGAGCGTATCCGTGTCGGATACGTGTCGGACACCGACACGTGAGGGTGTTTGACGAATCCGTGCTTCATAGCTTATAATTGCTGGAGTCATACACATAGTTATTGTTCCACAGCCTTCAGAACTATTTTCTTGGATGTGTAGGCTTAGGGTAGTTTTACAAATTTCCCTGTTTAGTGAAACATTTTACTAACGTGTAATGTTGAAATTAATAATATTCACTGCCCGGATGGACTAGAATCATCTTTCTTAGAATTTTCATGTTCTCATATTCCTAATCAATTAATTTTTATAAAATAATATTAAAATATTAATTTCTGTTTTTATAATTTTTTCTTTTTAATTGAATGACATTTTCTAATTAGCTTATTATATAAAATATGACATGAATGAGAATATGTGGTCCCGTACCATGTTATCATGATGTTAATTTATGACATGAAAATCAGTTTACAGATGTACGTAGCACTTTAATAGTTTAGTCCTCAAATGTTTCAAATTCACCCGACAAACATATATAGCTTCAATTTATGGTTTCTTAGCCATATAATCTAATGCACAAAGTACAGGACCACTACTTTGCTCTCAAGATATTGAAGAAACTCCACTACCCTTTCTTTCTTATGACGTAGGGTTTTATGGTTTTGCAGTTTCATTACATGAGGTTGAGTTTTCAATTCTGTTATGGTTTAGTTCTTCGGAATAATGACTATTTGATGTATTTTCATATTGAAACCAAAATCACCATTGGTTGCGTTATAACAAATTATAGTATTGACCCTCCTCTAGTACTAGAATGTAAGAGGAAAAAAATATTTTAATTTATTTAATTCAAAGTAATAAAAAATATTGACCTTTAGACTTTTTTGGTTCCATGTGTTATAATTTGGGTTCAAAATTAGATTATCAGTTGGTGCCGTAGAAGTGATCATTATGGAGTATTGACCAGAAGCAGTCAAATAAAATGCATAGAATAAATAGAAGGGAAGTAACAAGAGCATTTGGTAATGAAGTTCGATTAATTGTGTCTACATCCCGAGAGCGTTAAACAGCTACCAAGATATTATTAGAGAATTAAGATTACAAGCTTTAGCATACCCATTGGTCCAAGTGTCCATGAAGTGTTTCTATTTGGTGCACATTATAACAAGGACTTGAATCTAATATATAACACTGATTAATCTACTCTATTCCAATACTATGTAATAAAAGACTAATATAATAACATATTTCAAGCATCTATAACAGTCTACACCTTGATTGAAATAGACGAATATTTCACTCCTTAGGAACCCACACAAGAATCTTCACCTTAGCGAATATCTGAGTCCATCTTAGCGAATATCTGAGTCCACCTTGCTCAATGCCTAATTCATTTTTAACAACGCCCCACATAAGAGTTTGCTCCCCTACAACATAAACATTTTGAGTATCTTTGACGATGTTACCAAGAGCCTAGCTCTCCAAACTTATAATGCAACTTCTCGTATTGCCATCTAATGGAACACACCACCTAACCACCTATTGTTAGGAAGTCAGTCGATATATGGAACTTCTACACAAAAGTTCACCAACAATCGTCCTCTTAAATACTTAGTCACACTGAATTTTGGAGCTTTCTTTGAAAGCTCAACTGCTACCATCATTGTCTAGTCTAATAATCATAGTTCAAAAGAACTATCATACTCCACCACAAGGAGTATAACCACAACACACTCCTTGCATCAATGTTGACCAATGCACGTGTCACATCCTTGCATCCAAGTCAATATCCATGTCACACTCTGTATCTCTACCAATACTCATGTTACACCTTGCATCAAAGCCAATGGTCATATTACACCCTACTTCAAAGTCAGTCAACACCTCCGTGCTTTTGTTGATTTGCTAATAATTAATATCCTTCATTATGACGTCGTAGACACACCATTATGATACTTTACTTTTTATCTCAAATGAGATCATTCTCTCAACATCTAGAGAGATACTATCAACATCTAACTTAAAGGACCCGTCTTTATCTCCACCTTGGTCTTAATCCAATATATGGACTTCTGGGGTTCTAGATTCAACACAACTATGGTCTCCACCACAGTCCTGCCATGTTTCCTTCTCCTTCAAGTCATCTTGTTTATTTTCATGCAGTACCTTTGATAGACTTTGTCCAACCAACATGCCTTCACTCTTTTTAGCCATAATTTGGCGTTTGGATTAAGAGTCATCTACCAATTGCTCTTATGCTAATTGTTGATGCAATAAAAACGATCGTTACACAGCTTTGACTACAAACAATCAAATAAAGTGCATAGAATAAATAGAAAGGAAGAAACAAGAGAATTTGGTAACGAGGTTCGACTAATTGTGTCTATATCCTCAGGAGCGTTGAACAACTACCAATATATTATTAGAGAATAAAAATTACAAGCTTTAGTACACCCATGTGCCTATATTGTGTTCTATTTAGTGCACATTATAATAAGGTACTTGGGTGCAATATATAACATTGATTACTCTACTATATTTCAATACTAGACAATAAAAGACTAATATAATAACATATTTCAAACATTCACAACAATATCAAATACTAGAAAGGATCTCAGTCCATGTTGTATAGCTCATGGATGAGTTCCAATTTAGTATTTTCATAATAATCAATAAATATATATATATTTGTAATGAAATTAAAGTTTCTTTGAAAAATGTCTAAAAACGTGCACCCATAAACTTTGTATAACAAAATTTCTTGACACCACAAACCTTTGGAATATATCTTTCTAATGATTGTAGTTTCCACAATTGAAAAATGGAGGTATTGTTAAAATTACTCCTTTATATTGATGGCCACTACTTATATTGGTTCTAACAGTCATGTTTAATGTTCAAGATCTTTTCTTCAACACGGTCAGATGCTTAACACAAATGTTAAGCTTTGATTCCAATTGAAATATATACAAGATAAGCACAAGGAGTGTCCAATTGTGTTTTCTAGTAAGTGATGTAACTTTGGAGATACTTGTTGAATGATATTGTAGTGGAAAACATATCTATTTGGGTGTTATAAGTATAGGTTGGTACCTAAACTAACATGCCATAAGTTAATGAAGAAGGTTGAAGATGGATTTTGGATTGTAAGAAATGGAAACGAAGAATGAAGGAGAATACTCCTCACAATATATACTAAGCAATATGTTTAAGTTAAATTCATGATACCTTTCATTCAACAAAAAGGGGAGGTACATTTATAGGCAGCTAAACCAGACAAGAATACATTTCATTAATGAAAGTGAAAGTTTAAGAAAACAATAAATGTTTTGTCCTCCGCTACATTCTGTGGGTAAGGGAAAACAAACATTTGAAATGTCATATACATTATAATAAATACATGAGTTTTTATCCTAGAAGGATCAAGAATTACTTACTCAAAATGGAAAATTATAATTATTCAAAAAATTGTAAGAGAAATGAAAATTTTCCCAACTACAAAGCAAGATTGTATACTCATTCACGACTTTGGATGACCAAAGTTCCCTATTTTTTTCACAGCATTGCACCATTCTATCCTCCAAAGTCAAATACGAACCTTACATATTCATCCTTAATTTTAATGATTCCAAGCATTATTGTGAAATCAATAAGCCTTTACCCTTCACTTTTTGGATTAGTCCAATATTTGTCATTCAGATCATGGGGTGTCCACCCTTGCACACATCATTACCTCTTTCTTGGAAAGAATTCATCACCAGATTCAGCTTTTTGTGTAGGACTGATTTAGTGTGCATGTTTTCACTATGAGTGATGATTTTATGGTGGTTGCTCTCCATGCCATTTTGATATATATTTCAAAATCAGGTTGGATGAACAAGGGTATGTTTCGGATGATGTCAATTTTTTCTTTTAAATCTTGCTCAAAAGAACAAACACTAGAAATAGAAGGCACATTAGAAGCATTAATATTATGACTTTCTCTCAGTTTCTTTTTTTGTAAGAACGAGGTTGCAACTAAGAGGGATGATGAATTAGTTGACTTAAAAATTATGACCACTTTTTCTACAAAATCAAGAGTTAGCGTGCAGTGGATAATATTGCAGAAAATAAACAAGAATAAATGAAAGAGGTAAGGGAGAAGAGAATACACAAGAATTTTATACTGGTTCACCTTCTTGTCCACCGAAGGCTACATCCAGTACTCTTGTATCACAAGAGATTATCCACTAAATATTATGAGTTGTAATTACAATATCTCACCCCAAGATCTCTTTGTACCTTACACACTCAGTAATACTTATACCTTTGGAAAACACTTTTCCAAGTAACTCTATTCCCTTTCTATTCACACCCCGTGAAAGAAAGTTATTATAATGAATGAAGAATTTCAATGATGGCTTTGGATTGCCTTTACGAGTATGAAATATAATAACATTTGAAATCCAATCAACTTTTTTGTATACTTAGTAATAATGCTCTTTAAGTTTATAAAACTTTGAAACACTTCTAAGCAACTTCAAAAAATAACTTTTGAATGTTTGAGTGCTAGTTGCAAAAAGTGTAGAGAAGTAACTTCAGAATAAGTTTAAGAGCTTTTGGAAATTTTACAAGAGTTGTGTATATGTTGTGTGTTTGTGTTGTGAGAGTTAGAGTCTTTATATAGACTTTTCAAACACTCATGGTGCCTTTATGAAGGTGTAGGAGTTGTTTGAAGTGAAGAGATTTCGTTTGGAGTGAAAACATTTCATTTTGAAATCTGAAATCTCATGCGACAGTCTTCAGTAATCGATTACTGATAGTGGGTAATCGATTACCCAAACTCTCTGTTTACTGTTCTTTTAAAAACAAATTAGAGTAATCGATTACAATATTTTGGGTAATCAGTTACTCAAACTTTTGTAAAACTGGTAATCTGTTATTCAAAGGCAGTAATGAATTACTCTGAACAGTTTAAAGTTGAATAAATCTTTTTCTCACACATGTAACTTTTTACTTGAATGAAGTAACCCGTTACACACTATTTTAAAAAATATTTTGAGTATTTTTTAAAGTGTTTCATTTTTCTTTAAAAATAGTTTGAGCATTACTACTTAGTATATTTAAGAGTTTTAGGATAGAAGTACCGATAGAGACTTAATCTAATTTTTTTGAAGCTTTAATCTTCTTTGTCTTCATAAGTATTCTTCTTTTTCTTCTTTTTGGTGATGTTGGTGTCTTCATCAAAATCTTGCCAAGGTCAGGAGCAAAGATCTTCTTCACAATCTCCCCCTTTTTGATGATGACAAATCAAGATCTTCTTGACAATGTAATTTTCTTGAGAGCAACATACTTTGAGATACGTTGAAGTTTTGACTTGAGTATACTCCCCCTATCTTTTGGAGTAATGTGCTTGACATATAATTTTACAGAAAATACACTTCAACTTTTCTTCCCCTTTTGACTTCATCAAAAAGTAGAAAAGCAAAGAGATTCCAGCACAATATATATAGCATACATACACTTTATTTAATCAGAATATATCGATATGATAGTATATACTGATATATGGATTAAGATATAGATAAAAAAGTATTGCAATGCCTAATTAAGATGTTTCAAACAGGTATCCAGGAATGAAACAATAAAGCACAAAAAATCATAAAGTAACTTGTCCAGGAATATGCAGCAATAACTTAAAAACAACAAAAAAGTAGAATTAAAAATTTGTCCGAATTTTAAAAATAATACACATATAACAGCACAGAGTAATCGGTTACTCAAAAATAAATTTTTAAACTTTTCAAACAGCAACTTGGAGTAATCGATTACTCACTTTGGGTAATCGGTTACTGAAACACGCTCTTCAACCCTGTAATCGGTTACATACCATTATAATCGATTACTCACTTTAGCAACTTGGCAAGTCGTTTTCATCACAGGATATCACATCTTTTAATACATGATTGGTGTCATCAAAAGTTACATGAACATATTCTTCCATGGCTAGAGTTCTTTTATTAAAGACTCTATAAGCTTTACTCGTGAGAGAATAGCCAAGGAAAATTCCTTCATCAACTTTTGCATCAAACTTGCCCAAGTTATTGTTACCATTGTTCAGAACAAAACATTTACAACATAAAACATGCAGATGAGAAATGTTAGGTTTTCTACCTTTGATTACAATAGCTCACCCGAAATAACACAAATACATATATTTAAGATCAAGTAGGCATGAGATAAACATAATGAAGCAAACATATAATCATATAAGCATGTTAAGACAGGTAAGCTTCATCAAGAATGCCTAATTCAAGTCTAATTTTGTAAAAAAGGTTCTTTTGCCAATGGCTTAGTGAAAATGTCTGCAAGTTGGTTATGAGTATCAAAAAATTCTACGGATACATCTTTCTTTTGAACATGGTCCTTAGGAAGTGATGTCTTATATCTATGTGTTTGGTTCTATAATGCATAATAGGATTCTTAGTAAGGTTTATAGCACTAGTATTATCACATTTCAGTAGAGTGCAGCCTAAGTTGAAGCCATAATCTCATAATTGTTGCTTAAGCCACAACACATGCTTGTTTCTTGCAAGACCAAGAAACTAAAGCATTGTGTAAAATGTGACAAGTACTACTTGTACTTTTCCTTTCAGATTTACATCCGGAAAAATATGAATCTGAATATCCAACCAATTCACATATACTTCCTTTTGGATACCATAGTCCAACTTCAGTTGTACCTTAAAGATATTTCATAATTCTCTTAACAACAACTAAGTGTGATTCTTTTGGTTTAGATTGATAACGCGCACACAGACATACACTAAACATGATATCAGGTCTACTGACAGTTAAATATAGAAGAGATCCGATCATACCAAGGCTACTTTGTTATTTAAATATTTTTTCCACTCTCATCGATATACATGTATGTGTTAGATCCCATAGGATTAGCTATTGACTTGCAGTCATCCATATCAAATCTTTTCAGTAAATCCCTGCAGTACTTGGTTTGACTCACAAAAATGTCATTATCAAGCTGTTTGATTTGTAGTCCAAGAAAGTAGTTCAACTTTCCCATCATGGACATTTCAAATTCTCCTTGCATCATTTTGCCAAAGTCACTACACAAAATTTCATTAGTAGAACCAAAAATAATATCATGTACATAAATTTGAACTAGTAAAGTATGATGATTTATTTTCTTTATAAATAGAGTAGTGTCGACCTTCCCTTTGGTAAAACCTTTTTCTATCAGAAAAGTTGTTAGACGATCGTACCACGCTCGTGGAGCTTGCTTTAGACCATAGAGGGCTTTCTTTAACTTGTAGACATGAGAAGGATGTTTGTAATCTTCAAAACCAGGAGGTTGTTCTACAAACAGTTCTTCTTGAATGTAGCCATTGAGAAAAACGCTTTTCATACCCATTTGATATAACTGAAAATTAAGAGAACAAGCATATGCAAGTAATACCCTAATAACTTCAAGTCTAGCAACTGGAGCGAAGGTTTCATCAAATCTATACCTTATTCCTGATTGTATCACAAGATTACTTGCAGCAAGTAGTTGTTGTGCCCAAGTGTTGTGGCTTAAGCAACAATTACGTGATTATGGCTTAGACTTAGGCTGCACTCTGTGGAAATGTGATAATACTAGTGCTATAAACCTTACAAAGAATCCTATTATGCATTCTAGAACCAAACACATAGATATAAGACATTACTTCCTAAGGGACCATGTTCAAAAGAAAGATGCATCCGTAGAATTTGTTGACACTAATAACCAACTTGCAGACATTTTCACTAAGCCCTTGGCAAAAGAACCTTTTTTACAAAATTAGACTTGAATTAGGCATTGTTCCAATGGTATAAATATTAGTGAGTGTGTAAGATACTTAGAGATCTCGGGGTGAGATATTGTAATTACAACTTATAATATTTAGTGGAAAATCTCTTGTGTTGTAAGATTACTGGACGTAGCCTTCGCTGGATAAGAAGGTGAACCAGTATAAAATCCTTGTGTATTCTCCTTTCCCTTACCTCTTTAGTTTATTCTTATTTATTTTCTGTAATATTATCCGCTGCACATTAACTCTTACGTTTTGCAGAAAAAAAAGTTACCATAATTTTAAGTCAACTAATTCACCCCCTAGTTGCAATCTCATTCTTACAACCCAAACTCTATGTTTATTGTTCTTTTATAAACGAATTAGAGTAATCGATTACACTATTTGGGTAATCGGTTACTCAACTTTTGTAAAACTGGTAATCTATTATTCAAAGGTAGTAATGAATTACTCTGAACAGTTTAAAGTTGAATAAATCTTTTTCTCACACATGTAACTTTTTACTTGAATGAAGTAACCCATTACACACTATTTTAAAAAATATTTTGAGTATTTTTTAAAGTGTTTCATTTTTCTTTAAAAATAGTTTGAGCATTACTACTTAGTATATTTAAGAGTTTTAGGATAGAAGTACCTATAGAGACTTAATCTAATTTTCTTGAAGCTTTAATCTTCTTTGTCTTAAAATGACCTAGAACAACACTGCAATCTGATATATGCATGTTGTTAATCAATTGAGATGAGTGTTAATCGATTAAATATTTTAAAATTTTCAATGAGCCTAGATAATTGATTAAGCAACTTTTTAATCGATTAAAACAATATAAAAATTCATTTTCAAGCTGCTGCAACTCAAATTAATCGATTCAAACATAGAACAATCGATTAAGCACATAACTAAGACAGATTTTAGTGCATTTGTGACATTTATAGGGGATGCTAAGATACTCTACTCAAGACACTAACCTAAAAGTTATACGACACACTAAAGAAGTTTAAAACAATCATGAATTCAGTTAAGCATAGGAATCATACATTCATAACAAATACCACACATAAGCATATATTAAAGATCAAGATAAGGCATACAACACCCTAAAGTAAATTAGTTGAGATATTTTTCATCAAGAATACCAAGTTCTCTACGTAGTACAAAGAATGTATCCCATGGAAGGGGCTTGGTGAAAATATAGGCCAATTGCTTTGAGATTTCAACAAATTCAAGAATACAATCACCTTTTTATACATGATCTCTTAAAAAGTGGTCTTATTTCAATATGCTTAGTTCTAGACTTCAGAATGGGATTCTTTGATAGGTTGATGGCACTTGTGTTATGACACTTTATCGGTATTTTCATAAGCTTTAGACCGACGTCTAATAGTTGCTGCTTCATCCATAATATATGAGTGCAACACACGTCGGCAACAAAGTATTCCGCTTTGGCGGTAGACAAAGCAACACATGCTTGCTTTTTACTATGCCAATATACTAAGGAGCTACCCAAAAGGTGGCAAGTTCCACACTTACTTTTCTGGACAACTTACATCCCGCAAAGTCGAAGTCAGAATACCCTATCAAGGATAATGAGGCATCCCTAGGATACCATAAACCCATAGGTAATGTTCCTTTTAGATACTTCATGATACGTTTTACAACACTAAAATGTGATTCCTTAGGTGATGCTTGATATCCTGTATGCATAGATACACTAAACATAAAATTAGGACGACTAGCAGTTAGATATAGCAATGAACCAATTATGCCTCGATATTCTATTACCTCTATAGCTTTACCTTTTTCATCCTTGTCAAGGTAGCAGGATGATGCCATGTGTGTTGTCACTTCTTTACATTTGTCCATCTCGAACTTTCATAGAAGTTCCTTGCAATATTTCGTTTGGTGGACGAATATCCCGCTGCTCATCTGCTATATTTGTAATCCTATGAAGAATGTCAATTCTCCTATCATTGACATCTCGAACTCGCCTTTCATTACATCATAAAATTCCTTACAAAAAAATCGTTAGTAGCACCAAATATTATATCATTAGCGTAAATCTATACTAACAAGATATTATTTTCCGATTTTAATATGAAGAGTGTTGTGTCAACTTTGTCCCTTACAAACCCTTTTTGAAACAGAAAACTATTCAATCTATCGTACTAAGCTCTAGGAGCTTATTTTAGACCATATAAAGCCTTTTTTTAGTTTATAGACATGATTAGGGTATTTAAAACTTTCAAAGTTGGGCGATTGATTAACATATACTTCCTCTTGAATATAGCCATTTAAGAAGGAAATCTTCACATCCATTTCATAGAGCTTAAAGTTCATTATAGATGCAAAATCCAAAAGCATCTTAATGGCCTCCAACCTTGCAACATGGGCGTAAGTTTCATCATAGTCATTGCCTTCCTCTTGATTATACCCTTTGGCCACTTGACGTGCCTTATTTCTTATAATCAATCCAAATTCATCCATATTATTTCTGAAGACCCATTTCATGCCAATTATATGATGATCTTTAGCTATAAGGACCAAGTCCCACACGTTATTATGCTCAAATTGGTTTAGCTCCTCTTGCATAGCTATTCCGTATTGAACATCCTCTATGGCCTTATCAATGGTCTTAGGCTCGACTTGAGATACAAAGGCTACAAAATTACAAAAGTTACGCAGAGAGTTATAGGTTACCACTCCCATTGAGACATCACCTATAACATTGTCAAGTGGATGGTTTTTCTTAGTCTTCCACACCTTTGGCATGTCATGATGATCTGAAATACTTTCCTAATCATCTTGAACCTCCTTTTTGATCTCCATGTCCTTCGTGTATGCATTCTCCAAGGCACCTGAAATGTCATCACACAAGACATTCTTCTTCTCTTTTAGAGAAGACTGGTCAAAATGTACATGAATAGACTCTTCAACATGCATTGTATATTTGTTAAAAACTTGATAAGCTTTAATATGAATAGAATACCCTAAAAATATTCCATCGTCGTCTTTTGAATCAAATTTCCCAAAATTCTTTTTGCAATTATTCAGTATAAAACATTTACATCCAAAAGCGTGTAGGTGTGAGATATTATGTTTTCGGCCTTTTAATAATTAATACAGTATTTTTAAGAGTGTAGGCCTAAGAAGTACTCAATTTATTACATAGCATGTCGTATGGACGACATCGGCCCAAAAATACTTAGGGACATTGCTCCCGTTTCGCATTAGCCTAACTAGCTCTTCTAAACCTCAATTTTCCTATCTATAACTCCATTTTGTTGAGGGGTTCGAGGAGCCGAATAATGATGTAGGATATTTCGAGGTCGTACTCGATGCAAATAATATAACAGTTAAAAACTGCAGTACTAGGAAGTGACTCCTAGGTCTTTTCCCAAGGATTATCTTTCAAGCAAAGCTTCAAACACCTTATACTCACACACACACACACATACACACAAGGGGTTTTCTGTTGTTGGATGGTATGAACATAAATCAAATTCAGAAACAGTAGTTAAGCAATGTAATAAAATGGCTAAATCCCTTTGGTTTGTTTGTTCACAACTCAATCCTTGGTTTCAAAAGATTAATTTCAGATTCCAACCATTATCTTCCTAATTTGCACAGTTTCATAACTTAAGCCTTTGACTAAGCGAAATTAGCATAAGCATGGAATATTAACAAATTCACACAAACTAAGCGTTCATGCACTAGAGAGTAAATCAACTAAACAAAGATAAACTTACAAACCAAATTCTAAACAGTGGGATTAAGCAAACCACATTCAGAAATAGGATAGATAGAGAAATAAATAGTAAAGAAATCGAAAATACATTAATAACAAAACCTCAAGAGTTGTGAAACATTACCAAAGGAATTTAGTCCAGAAATTTTTTGACTCCCTTGCCACCATGGTGACTCAGCTTGCCATGAATCAGCAAAAATCTTCACTTGCAGCACAAGTTTGTGGTATTTGCACCGCAACTGACCATTATGCTAATGTTTGCCCTTCTCTTTTGGAGCCCAAAATTGGTGACCATCCTGAGGCCTTGCTACAAATATTTACAACAACATACCTCAACAATAGCAACAAGATTATGATCCTTCATCAAGCAGATACAGTTCTGGTTAGAGGAATCATCCGAATCTTAGATTATCTGATCCTTCACAACCTTATCCAGGGCCGCCATTTCGTAACAATAATGCTGCAGAAAATAGACCATATGTGTCTCCTCCAATCCAACAACAGAGGTAACAAAAAGTGAATAGTAATCATGCTCCTGCACCTAGTGAACCTTCATTAGAAGAATAGGTGAGGCAAATGACATTTCAGAATATGCAATTCCAGCAAGAGACCAGAGCTTCCATTTAGAGACAAGAGTCTTCCAATCATAATTTGACCACCCATATGGGACAGGTGGCTACTTTATTAAACACATTCAACTCTCAAAATTCTGATAAGTTGCCTTCCCAGACCGTGGTCAACCCGAAGAATGTGAGTTTCATCACTCTAAGGTTAAACAAATAGATTGAAGTTTATCTAGCTACATCAAAATGAAGCAACCAGTTTTACAAGAGACTAAGATCACTAGTGAAGAAATTCATGCTAGTGAACCTTCCACAAGTGTTGCACAACCATCTTCTATTCCTCTTCCATTTCCTCCAAGATAAGTAAGAATATGGAAGAGGTAGACAAGGAGATCTTGGACACATTTAGAAAGGTAGAGGTGAACCTACCTTTACTTGATGCAATCAAACAAATTCCAAGATATGCAAAATTTCAAAAGGAGTTATGCACTCACAAGAGAAGGCTCAAAGGCAATGAGAGGATCATCTTGGGTAGAAATGTTTCCTCACCACTAGGTAAACCGCTTCCTAACATTCCTGAAAAGTGTAAGGACCCAGGTACATTTGTTGTACCTTGCATAATAGGCAATAACAAATTTTAGAATGTCATGTTCGATCTAGGAGCTTCAATTAATGTTATGCCTATGTATGTTTTCATGTCTCTTTCACTTGGACCTATGCAACCCACTAGGATTGTGATTCAATTAGGAAACTGTAGTACTGCCTACCTGCTGGTTTGGTAGAGGATGTCTTGGTTCAGGTTGGTTAACTTATTTTTCCTGCTGATTTTTATATTCGCGATATGGAAAAGAGATCCTCTTGTAACACAGTTCTTATTATTTTGGGGAGGCCATTTTTTATAATAGCCCGGACCAAGATAGATATCAACGATGGAACATTATCTATGGAGTTTGGTGATGTTGAGATCCGGTTTAATATTTTTGATGCTATGAAGCCTCCATCTGAGGACCGTTCTGTGTTTCATATTGATTTACTTGATGAGTTAACTAATGACCATATCTCTAATTTTCTTAATGAATTTGATTCTATGTTATTGATAGACTCATACACTTGTCATACATGCACTGATTCTGAAATGTGTAATTCTTGTATTGATTAGTTTCTGCATATTCCAGTTGATCCAAATGTTATAGAATCAGATTGTACTAACCCAATTGCTCCAAACATCATACATCAATCTCATTTACTTGTTCAGGTACAAGCTACAAAATCTCTATCTACTACTTTGGTTCCATCTATTTTGCAGGCACCTATATTTGAGCTTAAACTTTTGCCTTAAAACCTCAAGTATGCTTACGTAGAGGATGATGAGAAGATTCATGTTATTGTTTCCACCTCCCTTGATGATGATCAAGAGGAGAAGCTGTTGCAAGTGTTGAAGAAGCACAAGAAGACAATTGGTTGAACCTAAGTTGATATTCCTGGTATTAGCCCATCCATGTGCATGCATAGGATACTCTTGGAAGATGGAGATAAACCAGTGAGTCAACTGTAAGACTAAATGGCAACTAAGGGAGATGAATTAGTTGTTTAAAACTATGACTGATTTTTCTACATAATTCAAGAGTTAATAGCAGTGGAAAATGATATTCAGAAATAATCAAGTAAATGTAAGGAGATAAAAGGAGAAGAGAGTACAAAGATGTTTTTATATTGGTTCACCTTCTTGTCTACCAAAAGCTACGCCCATTACTCTTGCAGCACAAGAGATTTCTTCACTAGATATTAAGAGTAGAAATTACAATTTCTCACACCGAGATTCCTTTGTATCTTACTCACTTTCTAAAACCTATATCACTCTTTGGAAAACACACTTTCCAAGTGACTCTATCCCCTTTCTTATCACACCCTTGTCAAAAACAGATATTCAATACTTTGAATGAAGAAAAATGTTTAACAATGGCAACGGATTGCCTTTACAAGATTTTGAAATTATAAACTCTTGCAATCCAATAACTCAATGTCTACTTTAGTACTATTGTTCATAAGGTTTGAATAACTTGCAATAACACTTAAGGAAACTTTGCAAAACAAGTTCTGAAAGTTATGAACAAGTTTCACCAAGTGTAGAACAAGTATTTCAGAAATTTGTAGTTTGAGTAAATGATTTTAATCTGAGTTATGTTATGTATTGTGTGTGTATGAAATGAGTTTCAAAGCCTTTATGTAGACTTTCCAATCAACCATAATACCTCTACGAAAATGTAGGATTTGTTTGGAATGAAATCATTTCGTTTGGGTTGAAAGCTATGTGGTTTGAATCGGAAAACTGGTTTAACAACTCTCAGTAATCAATTACCCACAAGTCTGTCCAACTTCATAAGTGATTTTCACAAGCATTAATCGATTACTCAAAAAAGGTGTAATCGATTACCCAATTGTTCTGTCCAACTGGGTAATTATTTATCATGTTGTGTAATCGGTTACCCACATGGTGTAATCGATTACCCTGATCAATTTTTGTTGGGTAACTCGTTTCTCACTCATATAACCTGTTACTTAGACAAAGTAACCTGTTACTTAGATATAGTAACATGTTACATAGTATTTTGAAAATTGTTCTCATTTATACTTATGTTTAACAATTTCCTTTTAAAATACTTTTGAGCATTAATACTAAGTGTATAGATTAGATTATAAGGATAGAAGTACCTAAAGACTTAGATTCTAATTTCTTGAAGCTTTGTCTTCATTGTCTTCATAAGTATTCTTCCTTTTCTTCTTTTATGTGATGTTGGTGTCTTCATCAAAACCTTGCCAAGGTCAGGAGCTAGATCTTCTTCACAATCTCCCCCTTTTATGATGACAAACCAATATCTTCTTGACAACATAGTTTTCTGAGAGTAGCATACTTTGTGATATTATTGACTTGTCTTGAGTATGCTACCCCTATTTTGTATGCTCCCCCTATTTTTTATGCTCCCCCTATTTTGTATGCTCCCCCTTTGATTTGGAGTTATGTGCCTGAAATGTTTTATCCAGAAAGTACACTCTCCCAACGCAATATATATATATAGCATGCAATATGTATATAAAAATTAAAAGATAATCATAAAAGTGATATCGCATAGCAGAAAATTTAAAAGATGTTCATACAAATTCAACCATAATTAGAAAAACAGCAAACAAACAACAAAATGTTCACAATCATGCCACATTACAAACATAATTCCTAGACAAACAGAGATCTAAGATTCAGTTTCACTGCTATCGTCATCAAGGTCCATGCTATTTATCTTATAAGAAAGACATTGATGCTCGAATTGGACGTGTTGATTCTGAGCGTCAAGAGCATCCATCTGATTAGAGATATAGCCTCGAAGAGAGAATAAATCATCCATGATCATCGGATTTGTAGGCATGGGAATAGATGAAGAAGACTCTGCATGAAACTCAGAAGTTTGTTGTTCATGAGGGTTGGCAGAGGCATTCATATTAGGATCAGCAGGTGCAACCTGTCTATCACTTTGCTGCTTATGGAGTCTATCAATGGGATCTCAGAAGAAGCCCATTTTATGGATCACATCCACATCAATCTTGATATCACGTGGATCAAGTGTGACTTTGGATTCACCAGCAGTTGATACACCAAAATGTTCAAGAATGTTGGTTATGAAGATAGCATAAGGCATAGGGTTATGAGATTCTTCAATAGACCACATATGTCTCATTACTGTATTAGCCCAATTTATAGAAAGGTTATGCTTAAGAGCATACATCAATTTCAGTTTCATGTCATTTATTTGAGAATGATTTGAATATTTTGGAAGAATGACATAGCTTAAAAAGTAATGAATCAAACGATCTTCGAGATTGAGATTTCCTACAGCAAGGATATCTCTACTCTTAAAAAGTAATGAATCAGTTTCACCTAGCGCCATTTGCTTACGCATTTCTATTTCCCTCTTAGAGAATCTACACGTAGAATAGTAGAATTCCTTTCTATCATAATTATCCCAAGCGCATGCAAGACCGAAATCTTTGATGCTACCTTGAAAAGGTATGTTACAGCAAATTGAACTAAAGGTCTTAATATCTGAAATAATTTAGTTTCCTTTAATATAGGATGTAAGACGATTTTTCCTAAAGTTCAAGTTACAGTAAAACACTTTAACAAGTTCAGGATAATAGGCTTTTCATTCTGCACAGAAATCAAAATGATTTTGTTGCCTTAGAAGAGTAGGGAAATAAAAATCTTCAAACTCAAAGTTATTGACATTACCATACTTAGGAGTGAAGATGGAGCGTCCAAGACAATGGTCTGAGAATGTTTTGTGTTGAACATCATTTACAAGAAGATGTGCCAAACCCAAAGGATTAGCCTCAGAAGATGAAGCTCATTGCTTTCTTTGAGACACACTGGTACCTTGCTTCTTAGCTATTGATGATGACGCCATGTATTTTGGTTTTTGAAAGGTTAGGTTTTGAGTTTTGAGAGATTTGGGGATCTTTTATTGAGGCCACTAAACACGAAATATATGGAATAGAAGTGTTTAGAATTCAAAATGTCATATAAAACGACTCAAAAATCACACAAAACGGATAAAAAAATGAGGTTTTTCGGAAAAATCTAGGTTGACATGAAAAAGAGGGTTTGAGGAGGAAGAAGAAGTTTTTGAAAAAATGAGGAGGGAAACTTAAATACTGCTCAGAGTAATCGGTTACTCATAGTGAGTAATCGGTTACTTAACATAGAATAATTCCCATATTTCAAACAGACACCTTACGTAATCGATTACACAGGTGGGTAATAGATTACTGAGGCTTCCTGCTCAATGATGTAATCGGTTACTCTCCAAAGTAATCGGTTACTAAATCCAAAATTTGAATTTTCAGGCATACATGATGTCTGGTAATCGATTACTCATCATATGTAATCGATTGTATACCTAATAATTTGAAATTTTTGAAAAGATTTAAGCAATTTTAAAATACAAGTAGGCATATTATAAGCCTCATGAAGCAATCATATAATCATTAATAAGCATTTAAGATAAGTAAGTTTCATCAAGTATACATAATTCACGTCTAATTTTATAGAAAGGTTCTTTTGCCAAGGGTTTAGTGAAATATCTGCTAGTTGGTCATGAGTATCAACAAATTCTACAGATACATCTTTCTTTTGGACATGGTCCCTAAGGAAATGATGTCTTATATCTTTGTTTTTGGTTCTAGAATGCATTACTGGATTCTTCGTGAGATTTATAGCACTAGTATTGTCACATTTTAGGGGTATGCAGCCTAAGTCCATCCCATAATCTCGCAATTTTTGTTTAGGCCACAAAATTTGGGCACAACAACTACCTACCACTATGTATTCTGCCTTAGCAGTACTTAGAGCAACACAGTCTTGTTTCTTGCATGACCACGAGAACAATGCATTTCCTAATATATGACAAGTACCACTTGTACTTTTTCTCTCAGTTTTGCATCCAGCAAAATCTGAATCTGAATATCCAACCAAATCACATATACTTCCTTTTGGATACCATAATCCAA
>NW_017719483.1:0-5380 GCF_001865875.1 Lupinus angustifolius
TTTTGACAACAACTAAATGTGACT
Organism: Lupinus angustifolius; assembly: GCF_001865875.1. Lineage (NCBI taxonomy): Eukaryota > Viridiplantae > Streptophyta > Magnoliopsida > Fabales > Fabaceae > Lupinus > Lupinus angustifolius. Next base: position 25 of record NW_017719483.1, read on the forward strand.
CTTTTGGCTTAGATTGATACCGAGCACACAAGCAGACACTAAACATTATATCAGGTCTACTGGCAGTTAAATAAAGTAAGGAACTGATTATACCTTGATACTTCGACATATAAATGCATTTTACAACTTCATCCGTATAAATATATGTGCCAGAACCCATAGGAGTGGTAATTGGCTTGCAGTCATCCATTTCAAATATTTTCAGCAAGTCTCTGAATTATTTGTACTGACTCACAAAAATATCATCCTTGATTTGTTTAATTTATAATCTAAGGAAGTAATTTAGCTTCCCCGTCATAGACATTTCAAACTCCCCTTGCATCATTTTTCCAAGATCACTACACAAGGTTTCATTAGTAGAACCAAAAATAATATCATCTACATATATTTGAACAAGAAGAGTATGATGATTTATTTTCTTAATAAATAGTATAGTGTCGACCTTTCCTTTTGTAAACAAAGCAGCCAGGGACATATTTGATAAACTTTTCTTTTCAGAAATGGTTGTAACTTTTGGTTGCCATATTCTGGTAAGTGATCTTAAAACTTTTAAGTTCAAGTCACTATCTGATAAAGTTTTTCCAAGTGCAATGAGATGATTTGTAACGTGAGTAAATATCTTTTTTAAATCAAGTATTTTCTCTCCAGGCTTCATACGAAACATTTCGTATTCCTAAGAAATATTATTTAATCTCGACCTTTTAACCTCCACGGTTCCTTCGTGTGTTGTCTCTAGAGTATCCCACGTTTCTTTAGCAGATTTGTAGTTTGACACTCTACAAAATTCATCAATACCGAGTGTAGAAGTGAGGATATTTTTTTCCTTTTAGATCTTATTGCACTTTCTTCTTGTCTTCATCATTCCATGAGGATTTCGGCTTCACTTCCCTCACACTCTTGATAACTGTGAAGGGTTCATAGGGTCCTTCCTCAATTGCATTTCAAATGTCTAGATCATGAGACTTTATGAAGATTCTCATTTTGATCTTCTAGAAGTCATAGCATTCTCCAACAAAGCTTGGAAGGTGATTGATGTTAGAAACTTATCCTAGAAATGATCTTGCAGCCATCTTCGAAGCAGGATTAGTTTTGAGAATAAATTACTCGAAAAAACGCTCTTATGCCACTTGTAAGACTGAGATGGCAACTAAGAGGGGGTTGAATTAGTTGTTTAAAACTATGACTGATTTTTCTGCACAATTCAAGAGTTAAAAGTAATATGATATGCATAAATAATCAAGTAAATGTAAGGAGATGGAGAAGAAAGTACACAGATGTTTTCATACTGGTTCACCTTCTTGCCCATCGAAGGCTACATCCAGTACTCTTGCAGCACAAGAGATTTCTTCACTAGATATTAAGAGTAGTAATTACAATTTCTCACCTCGAGATTCCCTTGTACCTTAATCACTCTCTAACATTTATATCACTCTTTGGAAAAAACCGTCTCCATGTGACTCTATTCCCTTTCTTATCACACCCTTGTGAAAGAAATTAATTCAATACTTTGAATGAAGAAAAATGTTTAACAATGGCAATGGATTGCCTTTACAAGATTTTGAAATTATAAAATATTGCAATCCAATAACTCAGTGTATACTTTAGTACTAATGCTCATAAGGTTTGAATAACTTGCAATAACACTTAGGCAACTTTGCAAAAACAAGTTCTGAAAGTTATGAACAAGTTTCACCAAGTGTAGAACAAGTATTTTAGAAAATTGTAGTTTGAGTAAGTGATTTTAATCTGAGTTATGTTATGTATTGTGTGTGTATGAAATGATTTTCAAAGCCTTTATATAGACTTTCCAATCAACCAGAATACATCTACGAAAACGTAGGATTTGTTTGGAATAAAATCATTTCGTTTGGGTTGAAAGCTGTGTGATTTGAATCTGAAAACTGGTGTAACAACTCTCAGTAATTGATTACTTAATCGATGTAATCGATTACCCAACAAGTCAATCCAACTGCGTAATTGATTTTCAGAGGCAGTAATCGATTACTCAAAAAAGGTGTAATCCATTACCCAAATGTTCTGTCCAACTGGGTAATTATGTATCATGTTGTGTAATCAGTTACCCACATGGTGTAATTGATTACCCTGGTCAATTTTTGTTGGATAACTCATTTCTCACTCATGTAACATGTTACTTAGTTCTAGTATACTATTACTTAGTCATAGTAACCTGTTACTTAGATCTAGTAACATGTTACACAGTATTTTGAGAATTATTTTCATTTATACTTGTGTTTATCAATTTCCTTTTAAAATACTTTTGAGCATTACTACTAAGTGTATAGATTAGAGTATAAGGATATAAGTACCTAAAGAGTTAGATTCTAATTTCTTGAAGTTTTCATTGTCTTCATAAGTATTCTTCCTTTTCTTCTTTTATGTGATGTTGGTGTCTTCATCAAAATCTTGCAAGGTCAGGAGCCAGATCTTCTTCACAACAACCACAAAGGAGAATGAATCCAATCATCCATGAGGTTATGAATAAAAAGGTCACAACTTCTACAAGTTGGGATAATATATCCTATTTCTGATAGTCATTGGGTGAGCCCGGATCAATTGGTTCCAAAGAAGACAAGAATTTCAGTAGTGAGAAATGAGAGAGATGAGTTGATTTATACGAGAGTGTAGAACAGTCAAAGAGTCTACAATGATTATAGGAGGCTCAATCAAGCAATAAGAAAGGGTCACTTTCCTTTACCATTTATTGATCAAATACTTGAGCGCTTAGCAAGTAAAACTCATTATTGTTTTCTTGATGGTTTTTGGGTAATTCCATATTCATAATACTCTGAGGATCATGAGAAGACCACATTCACCTGCCCCTTTGGCACTTTTGACTATAGGAGGATGCACTTTGGCCTATGCAATGCCCCTAGTATATTCCAGCGGTGTATGGTGAGCATTTTTAGTGATTTTTTAGAGAGTTGCATAGAGGTGTTTATGGATGATTTTACTGTTTATGGATCTTCATTTTATGCGTGTTTGGATAGTCTGGATAGAGTTTTGCATAAATGCATCGAAACTAACCTTGTTCTAAATTACGAAAAATGTCATTTCATGGTAGAATAGGCATAGTTTTGGGGCATGTGATATCAAATAAGGGAATTAGGGTAGATCCTGCCAAGATAGATGTTATTTCACACCTTGAAATTCCAAAAAGAGTCTTTTTACTATTTCTTTCTTATTTTACAAGTTTTATTTTCCAATTGTATTGATTTTGTTGTGTTTAGTTAAATTAGTTTGGCTTTGAGTTTTGTCCTGAAACTTTTTGTGGATGTTTCCTATGGTATTAGGATTTCGTTGATGCAAAGTTTTGGTTTATCACCGAAATTTAACATGTATTTCCCATATTGCCCTACATGGTTGTTAATGTTGCATTTAGTGCATGACTATAGGAAATCCTGATACTTTGCATCCAATAAATTCTGAAATTGATAGAACATTTCATAGGTTGGTTAGACAAGTTAGGAATTTAACTTTAGATAGTGAATCTTTTCATCATAGTGTTAACCTTGCTGATTGTGAAATTGATTTTGTTCTTTTTGTGCATTATGTTCTTTTTGTGTATTCTACTGCTTACTTTGATTCTGAGCATTAAGGGAGTTGGTTGCACCTAATTTCACATATGAAAGCTTGTGTATCCTCATAAGCTTGTGTATCCTCACTTTTTGTGCCATATGTGCTCAAAACTGGACTAATACATTTGTTGCCAAAGTTTCATGGATTTGCCAGTGAATGTCCTCATAAGCATCTTAAGGAGGTCCACATTGTATGTTCCACCATGAAATCTCGTGATGTCCAAGAGGATCACATCTGTCTGAAGGCCTTCCCACCTTCACTTGAGGGTCCTGCAAAATATTGGTTGTATTACTTAGCCTTTGGTTCCATTACTAGCTGGGATGACCTAAAGAGAATCTTCCTTGAAATATTATTTCCTGCCTCCAGAACCACTACAATAATAAAAGATATTTGTGGAATCAGACATCTACATGCAAAAGGTTTAAATGAATATAAGGATAGATTCAATAGGCTATGTGCAAGCAACCCTCATCATTAGATCTCTGAACAACTCCTCCTACAATATTTCTATGAGGGTTTGAACAACATGGAGAGGAATATCATTGATGTTGCTAGTCGTGATACACTCGGAGATATGACCCATTTAGAGGCACGAGGTTTGATTGATAAGATATCTTCCAACTCTCAACAGTTCAATGACAGGAGTAGTGATGCTATAATGGTTAGTGTTGTCCATAATGTTGGGATAGATTCAGTAAGACAAGATAAACTTGAGAACAAATTGACTCTCTTGCCACCTTGGTGACTCAGCTTTCCATGAATCAGCAGAAACCTCCACTTGTAGCCTGTTGAAAGCGTTTCTCAGTGTTTATTTTAGTTGGGAGTTTTCTACCCTCCACAAATCGTCATGACAGTAGTGCCAATTTGTTGAGAGGTTATTACTCTTATTTTCGTTATGTTCCTTTTATAAGTAAGAGAACTCGGTTTTATTCTTTGTTCGTCATCTCGGCTTTGTTGAAATAAATTCCAAAGCCGGTATAATGGTTTCAAGAATATTCCAGTTAGAACTTACTTTCTTAATAATCATGTGAATAAGTCATTCCTTCTTTTCCCCATCTCGGCTTTGTTAGAATAAATTCTAACGCCGGTAGAATGGTATCGAAGCAATTACCTATTACATAATTATTAAGTACCTTTGAATACCATCTCGGTTTTGTGGAATAAATTCCAACACCGGTTTAATGGTATTCTAATATATAGAAGTGATGAATAGTTAGTTGTTAGATACAAATAAATAAATAAAGAACAAAAGAATAATAACTTTAGTGAAAATTAACAAGAAAATTAACACGGAAAAGAAAATTAAACTAAGTATTCACAAATTCTTGAGGAGACAAGATCAATTTGAATAAGGAAAAGATTTCTCAACTTCTTTAGAGTTTGAACTACTTAGACAAGTTCTTATGTTTTACTTTGATTAACCCCAAACACCAAGGTCTTAAATCCTCCTTTTAGTGTATGTCCTAAAATGGTAGAATGATAAACACTTATATTCATCACTTAAACAATACTACGGCCATAAAAGAGATTAGGTTGTCACACCCTAACCATTGGCGACTCTAATATTGAATGAATGATGAATGTAAGATCTTAAGAAAAACATGCTTAACTTGGCAAATAAACTAAGTAGTACAACTACTTCTTAGTTTATTTGTTAAGTGTTTGAGACAAGTAATTTTATTGACTTGAAATCATTTTTTAGGTGATCAATCTAAAAAGAGCATTAAGTACTTCTCAAACAAATAATATTAACCAAAGC
>NW_017719484.1:0-1441 GCF_001865875.1 Lupinus angustifolius
ACATATTATATATGCATTTGGGGTAGAAAAATCCAACGATTCTTTCTCTACACACTGTGTTTGTAGAAGCCCACATAAAAATCCAAAAAGAGTCTGTTTACTATTTCTTTTTTATTTTACAAGTTTATTTTTCCAATTGTTTTGATTTTGTTATATTTAATTAAATTAGTTAGGCTTTGAGTTTTGTCCTGAAACTTTTTGTGTATGTTTCCTATGGTATTAGGATTTTATTGATGCAAAGTTTTGGTTTATTACTAAAATTTAACATGTATTTTCCTTACTGCCCTACATGTTTCTTACTGTTGCGTTTAGTGCATGACTAGGGCAAATCCTCACTCTTTGCATCCAATAAATCCTGAAATTGATAGAAAATTTATTAGTTTGGTTAGACAAGTTAGGAATTTAAATTTAGATAGTCAGTCTTTTCGTCTTAGTGTTAATCTACCTGATAGTGATACTGATTCTGCTATTTCTATGCATTCTGTTGTTTCTATGCATTCTGTTGCATACTCTGGAAATATGGATGAATCACCTCCAATCCCACTTGAGAGGACATTAAGGGAGCTGGTTGCACCTGATTTCACATACGAAAGCTTGTGTATCCAGTATCCCAATGAGGATGTGCCATATGTGCTCAAAACTGGACTAATCCATTTGTTGCCTAAGTTTCATGGACTTGCAGGTGAATGTCCTCATAAGCATCTTAAGGAGTTCCACATTGTATGTTCCACCATGAAGCCTCGTGATGTCCAAGAAGATCACATATGTTTGAAGGCATTCCCACATTCACTTGAGGGTGCTTCAAAAGATTGGTTGTATTACTTGGCCCCTAGTTCTATTACTAGTTGGGATGACCTGAAAAGAATCTTCCTTGAAAAATTCTTTCCTACTTCCAGGACCACTGCAATCAGAAAAGATATTTCTGGCATCAGACAACTACATGCAGAAGGTTTATATGAATATTGGGAGAGATTCAAGAGACTTTGTGCAAGCTGTCCCCATCACTAGATCTTTGAACAACTCCTCCTGCAATATTTTTATGAGGGTCTGAACAACATGGAGAGGAATATCATTGATGCTGCTAGTGGTGGTGCACTTGAAGATATGACCCCTTTTGAGGCTAGAGGTTTGATTGAGAAGATGTCTTCCAACTCTCAACAGTTCAATGCAAGAAGTAGTGATGCTATAGTGGTCAGAGGTGTCCATGATATTGGGACAGATTCGGTGAGGCAAAATAAACTTGAGAAAAAAATTGACTCCATTGCTACCTTGGTCACTCAACTTGCCATGAATCAACAGAAACCTCCACTTGCAGCACGAGTTTGTGGTATTTGCACCGCAACTGACCATTATGCTGATGTTCGTCATTCTCTCTTGGAGCCTAAAACTGGTGACCATCCTGAGGCCTATGCTGCAAATATTTACAACAACAGACCTCAAC
>NW_017719485.1:0-245 GCF_001865875.1 Lupinus angustifolius
GCCACCATTTCAGAATAATAATGCTGCACAAAATAGACCATATGTACCTCCTCCAAATGAATAATAATCCTGCTCCTACATCTAGTGAACCTTCAATTGAAGAATTGGTGAGGCAAATGACATTGCAGAACATGCAATTTCAGCAAGAGACTAGAGCTTCATTCAGAGACAAGAGTCCTCCATTCAAAATTTGACCACCCAGATGGGACAAATGGCTACTTCATTAAACACATTGCACTCTCAGA
>NW_017719486.1:0-472 GCF_001865875.1 Lupinus angustifolius
GGAAGAGGTAGACAAGGAGATCTTGGACATATTTAGAAAGGTAGAGGTGAACATACCTTTACTTGATGCAATCAAACAAATTCTAAGATATGCAAAATTTCTAAAGGAGTTGTGCAATCACAAGAGGAGGCTCAAAGGTAATGAGAGGATCAGCTTGGGCAGAAATGTTTCAGCACTAATAGGTAAACCTGTTCCTCACATTCCTGAAAAATGTAAGAACCCAGGTACGTTTGTTGTACCTTGCATAATAGGTAATAGCAAATTTGAGAATGCCATGCTAGATCTAGGTGCTCCGATTAATGTTATGCTTATGTTTATTTTCATGTCTCTTTCACTTGGACCTATGAAACCCACTGGGGTAGTGATTCAATTTGCAAATAGAAGTACTGCTTACCCTGCTGGTTTGATAGAGGATGTCTTGGTTCGGGTTGGTGAACTTATTTTTCCTGCTGATTTTTATATTCTCGATATG
>NW_017719487.1:0-240 GCF_001865875.1 Lupinus angustifolius
GTAGAATCAGATTGCACTAACCCAATTGCTGCATACATCATATAGCAATCTAATTTACTTGTCCAGGTACAAGCTGCAGAATCTATGTCTGCTATTTTGGTTCCATCTGTTTTGCAGGCACCTATATTGGAGCTTAAACCCTTGCCTGAAAACCTCAAGTATGCTTACTTAGAGGATGATGAGAAGCTTCCTGTTATTTTTTCCACCTCCCTTGATGTTGATCAAGAGGAGAAGTTGTTG
>NW_017719488.1:0-504 GCF_001865875.1 Lupinus angustifolius
TGCATAGGATACTCTTGGAAGATGGAGCTAAACCAGTGAGACAAACACAAAGGAGGCTCAATCCAGTCATCCTTGAGGTTGTGAAGAAAGAGGTCACAAAGCTTTTACAAGCTGGGATTATATATCCCATTTCTAATAGTCATTGGGTGAGCCTAGTTCAGGTGGTTCTAAAGAAGACAGGAATTACACTGGTGAAAATGAGAGAGATGAGTTGATTCCTACGAGAGTGCAGAACAGTTGGAGAGTCTGCATTGATTATAGGAGGCTCAACCAAGCAACAAGAAAGGATCACTTTCCTTTACAATTTATTGATCAGATGCTTGAGCGCTTAGCAGGTAAATTCCATTACTGTTTTCTTCATAGTTTTTCTGGGTACTTCCAGATCCACATTGCTCCCGAGGATCAGGAGAAGACCACATTCACCTGCCCCTTTGGTACTTTTGCCTATATGAGGATGCCTTTTGGCCTATGCAACGCCCCTAGTACATTCCAGCGGTGTATGGT
>NW_017719489.1:0-857 GCF_001865875.1 Lupinus angustifolius
AAGGAGGTGGTATTTGATTTTGATGAGAGATGTATGGAGGCATTTGATTGCCTCAAGACAGCCTTGACCACCGCTCCTATTATCCAGGCACCTGATTGGACCACCCCTTGTGAGCTGATGTGTGATGCTTCTAATTATGCATTGGGGACTGTCCTTGCTCAGAAAGTGGACAAACTGCCTAGGGTAATTTATTATGCTTCTAGGACTTTAGATGTTGCACAAGCAAAGAGAAAGAGAGAGAGAGAGAGAGAGAGAGAGAGAGAGACTCAGGGTAAAATCCTTCTTTCTCGTCATTAATAATTTCCTTATAATTTTGTTTTGTTTCAAATATATAGTTAGAGAGAGAGAGAGAGAGACTCAGGGTAAAATCCTTCTTTCTCTTCATTAATAATTTCCTTATAATTTTGTTTTGTTTCAAATATATAGTTAGAGAGAGAGAGAGAGAACCACTTGAGAAGGATTGAAGGAGTTGTTGATATGATGCCTATCAGAGATGATTTTCCTGATGAACAACTTTTGAATATTTCTGTTTCTTTCCCCACCCCTTGGTTTGCCAATATTGTAAATTATTTGGTTGCATCTGTTTTTCCTCCACTTGCATCTAGAGCTCAAAATGATAAACTTAAGAGTGATGCTAAATATTATGTTTGGGATGATCCCTATTTGTGGAGATTGTGTACTGACCGGTTACTAGGAGATGCATTCCAGATCATGAGATTGAGTCAGTCCTTCAGTTTTGTCATTCTTCTGTAGTTGGTGGTCATCTTGGTACCCAAAGGACAGCAAGAAAGGTGCTTGACTCTGGATTTTATTGGCCCACCATCTTCAAAGATGCATGGAGGATTTGTAGCACTTGT
>NW_017719490.1:0-477 GCF_001865875.1 Lupinus angustifolius
CCATTTCCTGTTTCTTTTGGCTTTTACTATATTCTACTTTCTGTTGATTATGTTTCTAAATGGGTGGAAGCTAAGGCCACCAGGACTAATGATGCTCGGTTGTTATGGATTTTGTTAGGTCTCACATTTTTTGCAGGTTTGGCACCCACTTTTGCAATAGATCAAGGCCACTAAGACTAGTGATCAAGGCACCCACTTTTGCAATAGATCCATGCAAGCTATGCTCAAGAAATATGGGGTTGTTCATAGAGTTTCCACACCTTATCACCCCCAATGTAATGGGTAAGCTGAGATTTCAAACAGAGAGATAAAGATGATTTTGGAGAAGATGGTGCAGCCTAACATAAAGGATTGGAGCAGCAGACTTGAGGATGCTATTTGGGCACATAGGACTACTTACAAGACACCCATAGGGATGTCCTCTTATCGGGTTGTCTTTGGTAAAACATGACATCTTCCTGTAGAGATAGAGCATCA
>NW_017719491.1:0-244 GCF_001865875.1 Lupinus angustifolius
CTAATTGTGCTACATTGGGACAATGTGTAGTTTAAGTGTGGGGGAGACTATTGTAGGTTGTAGGTTTTGTTGATGCATGTTTTTCTTTGACTTTTAGGTTTTGCTTAGGCTTGGGCATTTTCTCCCATACTTTCACTCACTTAAGTATTAATATCTTGTGGTATAAATCCATGCATTTCTGTATGTCAAGTTGCTTTTGAGAATTAATCCATCTATGCATGCATTTGAGCCTTAATTGTGGATG
>NW_017719492.1:0-579 GCF_001865875.1 Lupinus angustifolius
GTCCTAACCTTAGGGAATTTTGGAGCTTTGGAATTGTTTTGGGAATAGGTATTAAGTAAGAAATGGTGCATTGTTCTTCAAATCTTGTGGATTATTAGTTATTTCTTAATGATGGTTAATACAATTGCGCACATAAGTGTTTATAAAAAAAACGAAAATGAATAATAAAAACAACAAAAAGAGAAACAAAAGTGAATAAAAGGTTGAGTAAGGCAATGAAGATTGAAATTAGAGATTTGGTCTTATTTTGGGTTGATTTTTGCTTACTTTTTACTTATTCCCCATTGCTCCTATATTCCATTTGGTTTTACCTACATATCCCATATTTATCCTACCTTGTCGTTGACCCCATTACAACCTTGAAAAGTCCTTTTGATATCTACGTGCATGTGCTTATGATGTCGATGTTAGAGGCTTGTCAAGCCTATGGTTGTGTTTGTTTTCATGAAGTGCTTTGAGTGTAAACACTTGCAACCTAAGACACATGAGTGTAAACACTTTAGAGAGTATATCTTGTGAGATTCTATCATTATTGTGACTCGCCTCTTGGTTTGATTGGTTTCGTGGCATACTTGAATT
>NW_017719493.1:0-46526 GCF_001865875.1 Lupinus angustifolius
TAAATTTCTGGACTAAGTTCCTTTGGTAATGTATCACAACTCTTGAGGTTATGTTATTAATGCATTTTTCGGTTTCTTATTGTTGATTTCTGGACTAAGTTCCTTTGGTAATGTATCACAACTCTTGAGGTTATCACAACTCTTGAGAAACTGGTTGGTTGAGTTTATCTTCACTTAGTTGATTTACTCTCTCTAGTGCATGAATGCTTAGTTCATGTGAATATGTTAATAGTTTCATACTTTTACTGATTTCGTTTAGTTTGATGTTTAGGTTATGGAACTTTGATTGATTATCGCTTAGTTAATTGATTCTCAACAAATTCGGAAGTTAATGGTTTGAATCTGAAAATAATCTTTTGAAACCGAGGATTGAGTTGTGAACAAACGAACCAAAGGGATTTAGCCGTTTTATTACATTGCTTAACTACTGTTTCTGAATTTGATTTATGTTCATACTATCCAACAACAAAAACCCCCTTGTGTGTGTGAGTATAAGGTGTTTGAAGCTTTGCTTGAATGATAATCCTTGGGAAACGACCTAGGAGTCACTTCCTGGTACTGCAGTTTTAATTGTTATATTATTTGTATCGGGTACGACCTCGATCACTCTTCAACTTGTATAAATACATTTCTAGTATCTCATTTGGTGCTAGCTTTGCTGAATCAATGATGAATTCTATCAAAATCCAATAATTTGAATTACTTTTTTGAAGAATCAATGATAATTAAATATGAATGGTGAATGATACACTGATTATGTATAAAACTCATATACGGGTAAGTGCATATATTTTCCAAAATCAATGTATATAGGTAACCAAAATCAATGTATATGTTCCAACCGTATCCCAACATGTCTCGTTCTATCTTCTCAATGTTGGCACGCTCAATAGACATATGAATGCTGGAATTTCCAATAGAAGTTCGATTTAAGGCTCCATAATCTAGTTGCAATTATGTGACAAGCACACTATTATATTCTCCATGAGATCTACTATATTAAGATATTTAATTTTAAACAATATTTGGTAGATAAACAATAAGGAACAACAAGAATGTTTTAAAGGGTATCTTTCATATGGATATAGAGATATCAACGTGTCTTTATTACTCTCATGACTTATTACCTTGGTTTTCTTATTCTATATTATTTTAACAATTAAGTTATATTATATGAATAATCAAATTTCAAAACAACAACACTTAAAATTGACATACAACAACGCTTTTGTACGCTATCTATATGAAATAATTCTTGCACGATATATCAAACACATTAGAACATTGTCACAAATATATCAATACAACATAAAACACAATATAATAACAAATATAAACAATCTCATTTATTGTTGCAACAATAATTACGAGCATTAACATTTGTGTTGTTAATGACACATTCCTTGTTCTTATGGACATCCACCCATATAATGTCCAGATTTGTCGATGCATTTGTAGACATCTCATTTAGATCCAACTGCAATATAAAATAAATTAACAATCTATTTGTGAATTGTTAATAATGCAAGATAAAGGTTAACCTATATACTTACAATTTTCTCTTCAACTCCTTTATACTTCCCTCATGATGCTTGATATGGATACAACAGTTTCGATGTTCGTTTGAGGTTTTCTTCACTTATTTTATGTGTAAATAAACAATAATTATCATACATAAAAAATAAACATAAATTATAGAGAGAAAAACAATAATTTTACTAAGAAAGATGTGTCTTTCATGCATCTAGTCACAAAAGTCCTCCAATCAACCTCATTAATGATATTTGCATGTTTTGTTGGAGGTTTAAAGTTGATGTTTCCCTTGGCATCTTTGACATACTTTCCAACATTGGTTCTGAATTGTCTATGACTCTTGCCTAGTGGTTTAATTATGTAGTCTTTGTGTTCCTCACCAGCATTAAAAGTGGGTTGAAAAATATAAGTACAAAGTTATATGTTAAAGTTATTGTTATATTAATAAGTAAAAAACTATATGTTACATTTATATGTTAAAGTTAATTATTGTTATATCATTCTAAATGATATCCTTCACAATGTTCAATATTTTATCATTCCAATTGTTGAATGATATTGACACCATTTGTCGAACAACAACTCCAATGTATTGTCACCCATCATGTTACATGGTTGACTTTTCATATTTCATTACAGTGTGAATTTCTTCTTCTTAGTTCTTGTATGAATAATCTTCTTCATTATGGTCATTTTATGTGGGCCTTTTTTTCAGAATCTATTTTCTATCTGCAACAAACAAACACATGTGTTTTATGTTATTCATGCAAAAACACCAAGGAAAAAACCATTCTTTATCTGTAACAAATGTCATAGGGAAAACACATAACGAATGTGGAGTTGAGTTGTTCGTGCAAAGGAAAAAACACTAAGTAACAAATACAAAGTCGAGTTGTTTATGCAAAGGAAAAAACTAAAAAAAAGGAAATACTCACATTCATGTTGAATATCGTGGAAAAGGTGGTTGTTCAATGTTGTGAAAATAAGTTGAATTGTTGAATGTCGCAGAAGTTGAATTGTTGCTGCTCGATTATGTTGTTGAAGGTTAGTGTATTGAAGGTTTTCTTTAGTTGAGAAATAATGAACGAGCTGAAGTGTAAGGACATGTGTGATTTTTTTAGTTTAAATATGGATACTTTAAGTAATGCTCACTACAAAAAGTGTTGTTGAATGTATATAACATTGAGCACTATTGAATGTTTATTTTCAACAAAGCTTACTACATTGAGTGTTATTGAATGTTTGTTTTTCAATCACAAACATTTGTGTTTTTGTTCTTACAAATAACTCATCTATAAATATATTTATCAATATTTTTTAATCAATATAACATAAATATTTTTGAATCTTAGTATTTATGTCTATATTTTAATTATAATAATTGACACTATTTATATCAATGTTTACTTATATGAATCATGATCATCTTCATTACTAAAGAGGCAAATTATTGTTTTTACACTTATATTGATAGGTAGAAATATCATATTATTATATTATAAACAATAAAAGTGTCATATTCTTCTATTTTTTATATGGTGTCGCTACCCCACTTTCGTGGGCACGACGAGATATATATAAATAAATGCAATAGAGTCGTACGGATGTTTTTTAGAGGAAAACCATGAAACACCAATTTTTTAAAATAAGATTAATTTGCTCATAGATGAAAATTGAGTTCAGGAATCGGTTACAAATAAGGAATGTGTTAGGCACCTTATATTGCTCGTTAAAAAGAGAACCTAGATTAATGGTGTAGATATTCATTCGAAATATTAATTTTATCATCATATTATTAAATGAAATAAAGAAAAAACAATAAAAAATGTTTTTTTATAATTTTTGTGCCTAATAGAGAAATACTTGCTCCTACGCATCTCTAGTTGCAATAGAGAAATCAAAGTTACGTAGTTCTTTTAGAAAATAATTGATTGGTGATATATTTTTATTTTTATGTTATTATAAAGTTAGCAAAGTAATATAACTCGACAAGACACAAGGCCTATAGTAGGCTACCTTATATTTCTTTTAAAAATTATTTGAAAAGAATTAACAACATAAGGTAATGCGACGATGCATCAGGCCTATAGTGGGTTACCTCATATTGCTTTTAAAAATTATTTGAATTTTTTTTACGACATAAGGTAACGCGATAAGGCACTAGGCCTATAGTGAGTTACCTCATATTACCTCAGTCAAAATTGAGTGCTTACAGTTATCTATCTTTACTTGCTTCTTACTAGATAATATGAGTAAAGAAAGTTACTGAAGTTATCATGGTGAGAATGAAGTAAATATAAAAAGGCCAAATTTTGACCGGGTAATGTTTTTTTCAATAAAATATAATAGGTTGTTGAGTAAATAGTAATATGTGAATAAGATTAAAAGGGGTGACCAGTTGGGTTTGCTGGAATTCATCCACATTAGGTTTTTCTAACCTAATCCCCCTTTATAAACCTTGTTTTTAAAGACAAGGGGGGTTCGAATTTTGAAAAGAAAAGAGAGGAGGAGGCAACCCTCATTTTTAAAAAGAGGCACACTTAAAATTTTTTAATAAGGAGCGAATGCCAATACTAAAAGAAAAGACTAAGGTGAATACAATAGCAGACAAAAACTCAACATTATTTTCTTTTTCTTCTTCAACTCGAAAGAGGTATTACATTCAGTTATCTTCCTTTTTTCTTTCGTTATTATAATGTGTCTTCACTATTGAACTGTGGTAATAGAAAAATAAAAATCACTGTTGTTGTTGCCCCCATCAATGCGGGCGCCACCGCCACAACCAGCGGCGGCAATATGCCCATCCAGCCACATGGGTTGTCCCCTTTGGCAACCATAACCTAAACCCTTAAATCAATTTTATTCTGAACCCTCAAATCAACTTTTAACCTAAACCCCAAATCAGTTTTAACCTAAACCCCTAAATCAATTTTTAACCTAAACTTCCAAATCAATTTTTAATCTAAACACCAGATCAATTTTAACCTAAACCCCCAAATGAATTTTAAACCTAAACCCCAAATAAATTTTAACCTAAACCCCCAAATGAATTTTTAACATAAACCCCCAAATCAATTTTAACAAAAATCCTCAAATCAATTTTAAACCACAATCCTAAATCCTCAATTTAATTTCCTTTTCTTTTATTCACCTATTTATTTTTTGTTTCTTTTTTTAAAATTATGTATTTTTTACTTTATTTGTTTTTTATTATTGTTTTTTTTTGCTTTCCCACATATATCCTCATACTAGAGGCAATCTTGTCTGAGCCGGGAACATCAATAGGTACGTTGGGTTTTTTATTATTGTTTGTTTATTTAATAGTGTGTATATATATAAAATGCAATAAAAAAATAAATTTTCAAAAAAAAAAGAGGTAATGCATTATAGGACTTGTGTCATATCGTGTTATCTTAAATTGACATTTTCAAAAACAATCTAATTAAATGAAGGGGAGATAGTGCACTATGTGAATCATGCACTACCACGTTACCTCAAATTGACATTTTCAAGAATAATTAATTAAATCAAGGAAATGTAGTGTACTATATGTATAATGTCTTGTCACGTTACCTTATGTTGTAACATCTTTTCAAATAATTTTTAAAACCAATAGGAGATAACCCACTATAGGCCTAGTGCCTTTTCGCATTATCTTAGGATGTAATTTTTTTCAAATAACTGTTTTAAGCAATATGAGGTAACCCACTATAGGTCTAGTGCTTTGTCACGTTACATTATGTTGTAATTTCTTTTCAAATAATTTTTTAAGCCATATGATGTAACCTACTATAGGCCTAGTGCCTTGTCACGTTACCTTATGTTGTAAATTCCTTATCAAATAATTTTTTAAAGCAATATGAGATAACCTACTATAGGCCTAGTATCTTCTCGTGTTACCTTATGTTGTAATATTTTTCAAATAATTTATAAAAGCAATATGAGGTAACCCACTATAGGTCTAGTGACTTGTCATCTTACCTTATGTTGTAATTTATTTTCAAATAATTGTTTTAGCAATATGTGGTAACCCACTTTAGACCTAGTGCCTTGCCGCGTTACCTTGTGTTATAAATTTTTTTTCCAAATAATTTTTAAAAGCAATATGAGGTAACCAACTATAGGCGTAGTGTCTCGTTGCATGACCTTATGTTTTTAATTTTTTCAAATAACTTTTAAAAACAATATAAGGCAGCCCACTATAGGCCTTGTATCTTGTCGCGTTATCTTACTTTGCTAACTTTATAATAAAATAAAAATATACCGCCAATCAATTATTTTCTGAAAGAACTATGTAGCCTTGAGATACATAGGAGCAAATATTTCCTTGTCAGGCACAAAAATTATAAATACGTTTTTTTTGTTTTTTCTTTATTTCATTTAATAATATGAAGATAAAATTTATATTTTGAACGAATATGCATACTATTAATCTAGGTACAATTTTTTAACGGGCGCTATAAGGTGTCTAACACTTTCCTTATCCGTAACCGATTCCCGAACTCAATTTTTTATCTATGAGCAAATTAATCTTATTTTCGAAAATTAGTTTTTCATGTTTTCTCTCTAAAAAACATCGATGACAACTCCATTGCGTTTATTTGAATATATCTCGTCGCGCCCACAAAAGTGGGGTAGTGACAACATGGTGACTCTATTAGGGACATCAAAGATACGACTCGAGGCCACTAGCGGGCCTGGTGCAAAGATGAGACCATTGGGGGGTCAAAAGATATGTCACAAGGCCACTAGGGGGCATGGTGCAAAGCTAAGACCATTAGGGGATCAAAAGGACACATGAGACCATTGGTGATCTAGGTGCAAGGAGGACCACATGAACGCATGGATAATGAGGAACTATGAGTCAAAAATAAAATGAGACCACTAGGGGGGTTAAAAGACACAACACGAGACCACTAGGGGGTCTAGATGCAAGGAGGACCACGAGAACGCATGGATAATGAGGAACTCTAGTCAAAAATAGAATGAGACCACTAAGGGGTCAAAAGGCACAATGCGAGACCACTAGGGGGTCTGGGTGCGAGGAGGACCACGAGAACACACAGATAATGAGGAACTATGAGTCAAAAATAAAATGAGACCACTTGGGGTCAAAAGTCACAACATAAGACCACTAGGCGTGTGGGTACAAGGAGGACCACGAGAACGCACGGGTAATGAGGAACTCTGGGTCAAAAATAAAATGAGACCACTAGGGGTCAAAAGGCACAACACGAGACTACCAGGGGGTCAGGGTGCAAGGAGGACCATGAGAACACACAGATAATGAGGAACTCTATGTCAAAAATAAAATGAAGCACATGGGGATAAGACTTTCGGCCATGCATGTATATGATGGTACGAATGCAAATGATGCATGCGTAATGCGAAGATGTTTGACAATGCATATATGATGATTGGTTTTGCATATGTGAATAACTTGATTATCATTATGAAGTTTGATTGATATGAAACCATAACACTTCCTCGACAGACAACAACTAATCAAACCAATATTGATCACGTTCTTTTTTCTTCCTTTTTTGTTATTTTTTCTTTTCTTTTTTAGAATCCACTTGGGGTATTGCCTTCCTTCCTTACGAAAAAATACATCATCTATTCCTCGTTGGTATACACCTCTAGACTTAGTTCCAATGAGTTTTGTTTGCTTGAACCGCTAATGAAGGACATTATCATAAGAGTTACCTGATTATGCAGTTCGAACATCATATTTATATAACTTGAGACTTATTAAGTCAATATGCACACATTAATGTATAGTAGAGATATGTATAAATTTTATTATACTGATATTCAAGGATTTTTAATATGAAGATCTAAGGATATATGTGTTACGAAAAGTATTACAAGTTACAAAATTTTGCAAAACTTTTGTCCCAGTATAAGGTACTTTCTCATTTATCAATTGACCTCCCATGATAGCTGGATAACTGTAACATCGTGCTAGCCTTGTTTGGTACTCCCAATAACTTCATATTTCATCACATAATGCCATAAACTTCTATAATTCCAACTTGATGTGCAAACATGTGGAGGATTCTGGCTTACCCTAATGGTAGTAGACTTTTAAGAGAATTGCCTTTTCATTGTCATAACTTTTTCTTAGGATGCCCTTTCGTGTTTTCAACCTAAAGAGCTTTTCATTATTAAACTAATTTTTGCTTAGGTCGTCCTTTCGGGTTTTCGACCTAACGAACTTTTCATTTATACCCTAACTTTTGCGTAGGTCGCCCTTTCGAGTTTTCAACCTAACGAGCTTTTATTTTATTACAAGTTTCCATTTTTAGGCATAGACCCTTTTTACTACGTCTATGTTCACAAGTTTGGGCAAAACATTTCCATCCATGTCTTGTAAACTCGAACAAGTTACAAATTTTGCAAATTTTTTAACCCAATATAATGTAATTGCCCATTCATCAATTGTTATTTCGAGATAGCCGAATAACCAGACCATTATGTTGGCTTTGTTTGATTCTGCCTATAACTTCTTACTTCTTCCCACATTGCTTGCAACTTCTATCATCCCCACTTGAGGCACAACACTTGGGGGATCTTGGTTTCTCCCTAGAGTGATAGACAAACCAAGAAAATGTCTTGTTATTGCCTTAACTCTTGCCTAGGTCGCCCTTTCGGGTTTTCGACCTACCGGACTTTTATTGATACCCTAATTTTTGCTTAGGTCACCCTTTCGAGTTTTCAACCTAACGAGTTTTTTTTATTTCTTTTTCTTTTTTTAGGCATAAAATCTCTTAAACACGTCTTTGTTCAAAGGTTTGGGTATAACATTATGATCCATGTCTTGCAAGATTAGAGTCATCCTTGAGAATGCCTTCTTGACAATATAGGGAACTTCACAACTTGGGGTCTATTTTCCATGAGCATCTTCCTAATTTCGTAGGATCTTTTTAATCACTAAGTCCCCAACTTCAAATTCTTTGGGACGAACCTTCTTATCAAAAGCTTTCGTCACTCTACCTTAATATAATTGACCATGGTGAATGGTTTCCAACCTTCTCGCCAATTATGTGTGATTGCTTATACTTGAGTTTAACCCATAGTGACTCTTCTTGCTCTGCTTCCATCAAGACTCTTAATAAGAGAATTTCAACTTCTATGTGTGAATCAGCTTCAATATTGTACACCATTGTTGTCTATCGAGATTTTATGGTGCCCGACATATCCGTCCATTAGGGATAACTTCTGACTCATGGTTGCACCATCGATTAAAACATCATTGTGATTATTTTTTAGACTTGCTTTATTCAAGTCTCTGTAATCTACACACATTCTCAGTTTCCCTCAATTGCTTCGTTACCTCTTCTGTTATTCTTCGACCCTCTTCTCCATCATCAACTCAATGGGATCATTATCAGATACTGCAAAAGAATCAATCGATTAAAGTTCAGGTATCCTATAATTGGATAAAGTCTCTACAAAATTGTGATACATGTGTTGATTTGTGAAACGTCATGGAAGAAATGGGACACAAAATATGGATGTTTACAGAGGTGTGGAAGAGAATAAAAATGAATGAATGAGGAGGATTCATTAGATAGTTATGCAAATTGACTAAGATATTGTCTCAAGTAACATAAATATAAGTCCCAGGAAAATTCAAAGCGTATGAGTTACAACATAATCAAATAATTACTATGCAACCATGTCAATCATTGGTTCAGATCATTGTCTTCATTAGGAAGGATGACATAATTTATAAATGGTTTGTCTTCCTCTAAGGCACTGATGGAGAGGTGGAGATAAGGATCAATGACATAACCCTTCTCCTTTTCCCCGTCATCTATGTCGACACATAGATTCTTTCATTTTGCGAATTGTTAATCTTCATTGTTGTTCGAGCTCTGGTGTTGAAAATATGAGTTAGATTAGCGGTGTTTTCCCTAGGTCATGCAATGATTCCAATTTAAATTTATAATTCTAGAGGAGTTTGATTTAAAAAATTATTTTGAGTTATTGAAACTTTTTCCATTATCAAACGAAGAAGTTTCCATATAACAAGTTGACCATTCCATAATCGTTTTCTAGGTTATAACCCCTCTAGATCGTGTAGTGGTTGATGACAATCATAGAGAGCTCACAGGCTCCACAATATAATTGCGTTTGTTCTGCTGAGTATTCATTATCTTATGATATATAGAATAAGACATCATTCAATAAAGGATCTAAAATAATGATAATGTTAGCCATTTTGCACATGTGTAGGCAATAGATGTATGATTTGGTGAATGCACTTCACATAAGTGATGTAATGAATGTTACACTAACATGAATATCATGTGAATTCTCTCGTTTTCTTTTCTTGTTTTTGTTGTTGCTATTTTTTTGGAACACGACATGCATGAATGTGAGTATGGAATGCATTTATTTATTTATTTATTTATTATTTTTATGCATTACATGCATGTAGATGCTAGTATGAAATGTTTTGTTTTTGTATGATTATGACATGCATGTAGATGCTATTATGACATGAATTGTTTTCCATAAGTGCATGATATGCATGTGGATGCTATTATGAAATGATTTTTCCTTTCTTTTTTAGTGCATGATATGCATGTGAATGCTATTATAAAATGATTTTTTGTGTGCATGACGTGCATATATAGGCTATTATGAAGTAATTTTTTGTGTGCATGACGTGCATACATATACTAGTATGAAACGATTTTTTTGGGTGCATGAAGAACGTGTATATGCTATTATGAAATGAATTTTGTTGTACATGGATGTTTGATGACTTGGTTTCTTTTTAATGTATGATATGCATGTGTATGAAATGATTTTTATACGCCTTCTGTCGTGTCATAAGTATACCAAAGTGCAGTGATATCTTAATTCACTCAGGCTCATGTGACATTGAGTCACTATGATTGTGGGATATAAGTTTTCCCGACTTCATGACAAATATGATATAAATAACAGAAAAAATGTATACTCTCGTGTCTGATACAAAGGTATTTGATCCTATAAGATTTGTTTGGGTCTAAAAGGCCAACACCCTAAGGCGAAGTTCTAAGGTCCATATATGCTTAATTTGGTGGTACTGGACTTCCTCTAGGTCCCCGGACTGCCGTCACTAGTGGAAGCTGACGACTCGGATATCACAAATAAGACACAAAGATGTACGGGACACCATATGGACCATATATGTAATATACAGTAACAATCTGAGTGATATATCAATGCAATATCGAAATGTGTACGAAAGCCTAATGATGATAAGCCAATATATCCCTAACAGTAGGTAAATAGGCCTGATATACGATTGAAGTAACAATGCATAAATAGTGAAGTGTCACTACGCCAGAATAGAAAAACAACAACGCTTAAAATTGTCATTTAATAATGCTTTTGAGGCGCTTTCTATGTTAGTTCAGTAGTACATAAGGTTATATTCAACAACGTTTTTTAAAGCGCTGTAGAAAGTAGACATTTAACAGCGCTCACTGAAGCAAACACTGTTAAATGTCTACTTTCTAAAAAAGACAATATCTCTCACAGACATTCTATCAAACACATGACAAGCATGTCCAACTCCACCACATTTACAATAGATTTGTTAAATCACTAATGACTTCAGCTACATTAAACCTTAACAGATTCCAATATTATAAAATAACATATTACTAATGAGATCTTATGCAAATTGTTCATTCTTTCTCCTCCAATATGCAAGTCCTTACAAAGTGTTCATGTGTTCCTCAATGGTCAATGCAAGCAGCAAATACAAATAAAAATGTCATCTCTAAACAAATTGCAAAAGTTATGAAAAAAATACAAAATTAACTGCAATTGATAAAGAACATTTACCATTACACTCAAACCTTGTGTTCTAAACTAGTGAACCATAGCCAAAACCCTAGAACTTCATAATTGCATAACTTCACAACAAATAAAGACTTGTTATTTATGGTGTAAATGCAAACATCAAGACTGAATCAAAAAGAAATTAATGAGCTAAAATAAGATAACGATTTACCTTGTGCGTGAAGAGAAAAACCAAAAACATATAACTTGTTTGAAGAGAGAAACTAAAAACAAAAGAGAAAAAAATGTCATGGAGAAGAAGAAAAGTAAGAGAAATAATAAACTGATTGATATGTGTATTATCGTATGTAAGGTTTTGTTTTTGAATTTGAAAAAATTCCCGCTCACTAAAGATGTTATCTTTAACAGTGCTTTCTTCAATAAGCAATGTTAAATGTGTGATCTTTAACAAAGCTTATTTAAGCAAGCGTTGTTAAATGTGTTATCTTTAACAGCGCTTATTGAAGAAGTGATGTTAAATATATGAAGTATCATCTTTAACAACGTTTTCTTCAATAAGCGCTGTTAAAAATAACATCTTTAACAGCGTTTGATTAAATAAGTGTTGTTAAAGATAACATATTTAACAACACTTGTTGAAGAAGTGTTGTTAAATATATGAAGTGTGATCTTTAAGAGCGCTTTCTTTAATAAACGTTGTTAAAGATCACACCTTTAACAACACTCTCTTAAATGAGCATTGTGAATTCTCTTCCGCCTTATATTTAACAGCGTTCAACACATAAGCGTTGTTTAATGTGCGTTGTTAAATTCCAATTTTGGCATAGTGTGTGTGTGTGAGAATGTACAAACCTTTAAAAGAATAATGAACAAAACGCCATAAACCACCCCACAACCTGTATACGACAACAAAACACAAATTCTATATACAAGGGTTATTTACAAATAAGTAGTTAAAAAATAACGACAAAAAAAAGAAATGATAAAATTAAAATAATGAACTAGATATCCACATAATTGATCTTTTAAGGCTTCACTCTCAATTATTCCCAGCAGAGTGGTCATGCTGTCGCTACCCCACTTTCGTTGGCACGACGAGATATATGCAAATAAATGCGATGGAGTCATCATCGATGATTTTTAGAGGGAAAACATGAAAAACCAATTTTTAAAAATTAGATTAATTTGCTCATCGATAAAAATTGAGTTCAGGAATTGGTTACGGATGAGGAAGGTCTTAAGCACCTCATAGTGCCCATTAAAAAATGGTACCTAGATTAATAGTGTGAATATTCGTTCAAAATATTAATTTTATCTTCATATTATTAATTGAAATAAAGGAAGAAAAAAAACGTTTTTTATAATTTTTGTGTCTGATAGGGAAATACTTGCTCCTACGTATCTCTAGCTGCAATAGAGAAATCAAGACTACGTAGTTTTTTCAGAAAATAGTTGATTGGTGGTATATTTTTATTTTTTATTTTATTATAAAGTTAGCAGAGTAAGATAACGCGACAAGACACAAAGCATATAGTGGACTATCTTATATTGCTTTTAAAAATTATTTGAAAAGAATTAACAACATAAGGTATCGCGACAAGACACTAAGCCTATAGTGAGTTACCTCATATTGCTTTAAAAAATTATTTGAAAAGAAATTACAACATAAAGTAACGCGACAAGGCACTGGACCTATAGTGGGTTACCTCAATTGTTTAAAAAAAAATATTTGATAAGAAATTACAACATAAGGTAACGCGACAAATCAATATGTCTATAGTGGGTTACCTCATATTCCTTTTAAAAATTATTTAAAAGATATTACAATATAAGGTCACACAACAAGACACTATGCCTATAGTGCACCACATATCCTTGATTTAATTAAATTATTCTTGAAAATGTTAATTTGAGGTAATGCGACAAGACACGAGTCTCATAGTATACTACCTCTTCTTGATTTAATTAAATTATTTTTGAAAATGTCAATTTGAGATAATACGACAGGACACAAGTCTCATAGTGCGCTACATTTTCTTGTTTTATTTTTCGAAAATTCATTTTTTATTACTTATATATATATCCACACATTAATAAATAAAAAAACAATAATCAAACAGAATAAAAAACAAATAAAGTAAAAACATAATTTAAAAAAAGAAATAGAAAATATATAGATGAATAAAAGAAAAGGAAATTAAATTGGGGATTTAGGGTTGGGGTTTAAAATTAATTTGGGGATTTTTGTTAAAATTGATTTGGGGTTTAGATTAAAAATTGATTTGAGGGTTCAGAATAAAATTGATTTGGGGGTTTAAGTTAAAAATTTATTTTCGGGTTTAAGTTTAAATTGATTTGAGGTTTAGATTAAAATTGATTTGAGAGTTTAGGTTAAAAATTGACATGAGAGTTTATGTTAAAATTGATTTGGGGTTTAGATTAAAAATTGATTTGAGGGTTCAAAATAAAATTGATTTGGGAGTTTAGGTTAGGGTTGCCAAAGGGGACAACTCATGTGGTTGCTAGGCATCAGCCGCCACGAGCAGTGGTGGTGGCGCCCGCATTGACAATGATAACAACAATGATTTTTATTTTTCTATTACCATAGTTCAACAGTGAAAGCACATTATAATAACGAAAGAAAAAAGGAAGATAAATGAGTGTAATACCTCTTTCGAGTTGAAGAAGAATGAATAAAACAATGTTGAGTTTTTATCGGCTATTGCATTCATCTTACTCTTTTCTTTTAGTCTTTGCCTCCTCTCCTTTTTAATTTTTTTTAAGTGTGCCTCTTTTTAAAAATTAAGGTTGTCTCCTCTCTCTCTTTTCTTTTCAAAATATGAACCCCTTCTTTCTAAAAACAAGGTTTATAAAGGAAGATTAGGTTAGCAAACCTAACGTGGATGGGCTCCAGCAAGCTCAACTGGTCACCCCTTTTAATCTTATTCACTTATTACTATTTACTCAACAACATATTATTTTGTATTTTTTTTGTGGAAAAAACAAATTACCCTCGTCAAAATTGGATGTTTACATGTGGGTTTTCATGTACTTGCCTCTCCATTACTAGAGAGGATCTTAACCCTACTTTTATGTCAATATTTATATCAAAATAATTATATCAATATAGTTGACACTATTTATGTCATTATTTAGTATTTATATACATATTTACCTTTATGTCAGTTTTTATATAAAAAATAATTGACATTAGATTGTAGAAATTTGAAATTAATAATATCTTCAAATATTGCACTTTTTCTATATGTAGGTTATATGAAACGCCAATATTCAAAACATGTCCTTCAACATCATCACTACACAAAGCATTGATGAACTTGTGACTTTCAATAATGCTCACTTAATTTAGCATTGTTGAATCTCTAAGTTATAAAAACAGCATCACGTGTTTCATTGGGCGTTGTTGATTGCATATCCGTCCATCACATTTAACATCACTTGCTTCACATAACACTGTTGATTATCTTCCTCCTTACATTTAATAGCATGCAGCACACAAACAGTATTGAACGGACATTGTTAAATGCAAATTCTCACATAGTGAGTTAAATATGAATATTGAATTTCAATATAGTGGTTTGTTTTTATTTAGAATTAATTGCACTTTGGTCTAAAAAAATATATGTTATCAATTTCACACTCCAAAATAATAAACTTGAACAAGTCTCTCAAAGATGGAAATGGTTAACACATAGAATAAGTTAATTTAATTGATAAAATTGTGAATGATTATGTGACGATATTAAGATTATTTTTTTTATACAACAGACATAACATTAACCTCTATTTATACTAGCGTTAGACTCTGAATTAGATAATAAAACAAATCATAAAATAAAGTACGCTCAATCCTAAAAGATCTTCTAAGATACTATAACAAATATAAAATATAGTAATGATATTCTCTCGACATCTAACTTTCTTCTACATATTCTCTAGATATTCAACTATCTTGTTGATATTCTCTATATGATAATCTAAGATATTCTAATATATTTTCATATATTTTAATACTCTAACTCAAGCTAAAGCTTATTAAGCTTTTAACTTGTTACAAAAAATCCCTTTAAAAATAAAATTAACAATAATAATTATATGGATTCTGAGCTTTTAGCTTCAAGTGGTTCAATGATGACCAACAGAAGCTCTAGGCAAAAGATACTGAAGAAGATGAAGATAACAATACTTGACCATCAATTGCAAAAGTTATCTCCAAACTTAACTACCATGAACAGAAGCAAATTATCAAGAATGAATTGAATTGAAAGAGAAAGTGAATGATGAACAATTTGTGCCAGGAGAAGAGAAAGGACGAAGAAGATTTAATTGAAATTGAGAATGAATTGAATTGTATTAGATTGTATGAAGAAAGTGAATGATGGGCAATTTGTGCCCAAGAAGAGAGAAAGGAAGAAAAAGATTGAATAGAAATTGAGAATAAGTTGTATTAAATTGAATGATGGATGCACAAGACGTAGCATCAAACAACAATGACCAAATTTAAGATTTGATCATTAATAAGGAAGAACAATATAATACCATCACCATTTAAGTGGCAATCTGATCGACATCAAGAGCGTTGAGAAGAACCTTGATTAACATAAAAATACAATCACTAACAATAGCTAGACCATGATAGATCTGAACCACACAAGACATGAACCACTTTAACAGTTTTATATCCAATATTCCACTCCATATGAAGCATATTATCATATGCATCCAATTTGGAAGGAAAATAAAATAGTAGTAGAAACGATAATCCTTAAAAGTGGGATGACAAGAATGACTAAGAATAAACTTGGAAAGAAGGCGCAACCAAAAAACTAACTGACAAATGGATCACAAGCCTAAGTTTCCCTCAAGATGGATGTCATTGCTTGAGGTATAGGAGGAGAAAATAAAATGATAAAAATAGTAAATTATATTAATAATATTGTGAATAATTATGTAATGATATTGTTATTATTTTTGATACAAAAGATATAACATTAACATCTGTTTATACTAGTACTAGACTCTTAATTAGATAAGAAAACAAATCATAAAATAAAGTAATCTAATCCTAATAAATACTCTAAGATACTCTAATAAATCTAAAATATAGTAATAATATTCTTTGAATATTAAACTATGTTTTAAATATTCTCTCGATATCCAACCATCTTCTAAATACTTTCTATATGATAATTTAATATATTCCCATATACTTTCATATTTTCTAATAATAATATTTATACCTTTGGAAGATTAAATTAATGTTTAAGTATTTATATCTTGTTTTAAACCACTTGAATTAGCCTTCACCAACACCCAAATTACCACACAATTATCTCCATTGAAATCGACACCAATCATAAACCACTCATTGGCCTCCGCCACCCAAATTACATTCACTAATTGTCATCTTGTTATGTAGTTATTGTGTTGTCACTATTCACTACTAGGAAAACATCCTTTTGTAGAAAAAGAGTAAAATGACTTGTGGGATTAAAGCTTCCACTTAACCATTTCCTAGGTGGCACAACAAGGCATGGGTGTTGGATGTTTTGCCATCTCCAACCGCACCAAAATCTGTTAAAATTGCATTATGCTTTCTACCATTAATTGTATGATATTCTCCCCATATCCGTATTTTGCTACCCTTACTCCTATTGAGTATTCTTAGTGAAGTGTCTATATAGAATTAGAAGGGGAAGGGGAAGCTAAAGGGTGATACTAGGGTTGACAACAAGTCGACTCAAACTAGAGCTCATCTAAATAAGAATTTATTCAGCTCGAAATTCGACCCGAGTTCGATACAAGTTATTTTTTTAGCTCGAGTTTAACTCGGTTAAAGTTCAAGAGTTGTTCGGTTTGACTCGAATTGGTTCTTTGGAATTGTATACATATTATGAACCTAGCGAGTCAAATTGTATCCAGCTGATGAACCTAGCAAGTCAGCTCATGAACCTAGTAAGACAGCTCATTTAACCTAGCGAGTCAATTCATGAACCTATCGAGTCGAACTGTATCTAGCTCAAATTCGGCTCATTTATTTAACTAGCTCAAGTTCATTTCATTTGGTTCATAAACCAAACTTGTCATGCTAAATAACGAGTTGAATTTTAAATGAATACTGAATTAATTCAATTTATTGTCTACCCTAGGTAAGATTACATTTAATAGATAGAAAAAAATATTTGATTAGTCAGAATAAAATACCAAAATTTTATCCTGTTATCCACAAGTGGCCAAAGTTTTTATGGAAGCCCAAATTTGGATGGGTAAGCCCGATATACCTTAACCCCTTTGAGAAAGACTTACTAGTGTTGGTTGGCTTCTATGTATAGTGGAAATGTCCAAATTGGATTTTTAAACTCAACCAATTTTTTTAAATATTTGATTATATTTATGGTAAAATATAAGAATGTAATATTAGTATAAAGATTTATATACAGTAATATTTATTATTTATTTGTATTGCTTTTATTTTAGAGTTGATGATAATTAAATATACATGATAAATGATGCAATAGTAATGCAAAATCTCTTATATTGTCTTTACATACTTTGTTTTTTCTCAAAATATAAAAGTAGGAAGTTGTGGGGATTAGACTTATGTTTGCCATTTTGTGAAAATAATTAATGTCCAATCCAAATAAGGATAAAGGTTGTGTCTGCAACTGTGGTCGCTGATATTATTATTAATGTCAGTTAGTAACTTTAATCCAACACTAATTCTAACTTAATAAACAGTGATCAACAATTCCCATGTCCTGAAAGAAACTAACACCTCTCACTTTATGTTTCAACTTCCAATGCAACAAACTCTATCAACCCCATTAGACAAATACCCAAAACGAGATTAAAAAACAAAACAAATAAAATGCGTTTTTGTCTTCCAACGTTATTAGCCATAGCCACCACGGTGGCGGTGGTGGTGGCGCCAGTGTCGGTGGTGTACAGCTTTCTCCTCCCTCTAGAACGTGCCGTTCCTCTTAGCCACCGTGTGGAGTTGGAGTCCCTCAGGGCGCGTGACATGGCCCGCCACGCTCGAATCTTGCGCGGTGTTGCTGGCGGCGTTGTTGATTTCTCAGTTCAAGGAACCTCCGATCCCAACGCTCTTGTTGGGTACGGGTAACTTCAATTTTCTCTTTCTGGGTTCTCTTATTTTTTACTAAAGTTTCTTTTCTTAAATGCTGCTCTTCATTTATTTGTGTCAGAATTTATGAACGCTTACCATTTTTTATCTACTCATTTATTCATAAAAGTATGTTGCTATTATTTCACTATGTTTTTTATTTTATTTTTTTATTGGGTAATTGCTATGTCTCATTATTTTTTATGTGCTGTGGGTTTTCTTCCATCTAGTTCAGTGCCTGTAAATCTTTGTTTATGCAAAATTGATTTGTTCTTCATTTTATTTAAAGGGTAATTCTATCGAGTATCAATTAAAAAGTATACTATGAACATGGGGGTAATATTGGTTTTCTTGTGCAGGCTGTATTTTACAAAAGTGAAGATGGGTTCTCCTCCAGAAGAGTTTAACGTGCAGATTGATACTGGAAGCGACGTTTTGTGGGTTAATTGCAACACTTGCAGTGATTGCCCTCAATCTAGTGGACTTGGGGTGAGAATTTTGATACTTGTTTTTTTGTCATGGAAGCAAGGTTCTAATTTTGGAGCTGAATGCCTTGCTCTTCTTATTGTTGATTGTGTTTTGCAATGTACAGATTGAGCTTAGTTTCTTTGACACTGTTCGCTCGTCCACTGTCGAGCTGGTTTCTTGCTCGGACCCAATATGCACTTCTGGGGTTCAAGGTGCAGCAGCTCAATGCTCCCCTCAGGTTAATCAGTGCACCTACTCCTTTCAGTACGGAGATGGAAGTGCGACATCGGGTTATTATGTTTCTGATGCAATGTATTTTGACATGATCATGGGACATTCTTCGCCAGTTAACTCTTCTGCTACCATTGTTTTTGGGTGAGCCCTTGTGTTTTTTTTTTTGCGTGAATAAAGTGTGTAGGGTACAACCAACATGGTGTTGGGAACATATAGAGAGTAGAGATGCGAAGATCACAGGATATCTTTATAGAGAAACGTAGGATATGCTTTGTAGGGATGAAAATCATAGGAATGGTAAGAGGGAGGTTAAATTGATAATATATTTGTCAATAGGTGGATTTTTTATTGAGGGAGAAGTAAAATGGGGTTTGCTTATCTTGATGTTGTTTTCTCTTTGCCTATTGCTTCTCTTTTTGTAGTTTGCTTATGCTAATGCTAATATGGGTTTTGATTTGAAATGAATTTTTGTTTCGGATGGTTATTTTGGGCCTTTTTGGCAATAGGTGTAGCACCCATCAGTCCGGAGACTTGACGAAGTCAGATAAAGCAGTTGATGGAATCTTTGGGTTTGGCCCTGGTGCTCTATCTGTTGTATCACAATTGTCATCACGAGGAATAATACCAAAAGTTTTCTCTCATTGCCTGAAAGGAGATAGCAATGGAGGAGGCATACTAGTTCTCGGTGAGATTGTGGAGCCAAGTATTGTTTATAGTCCACTTGTCCCATCACAGTATGTTCTCTCTTCTGCCCTCCCTTTCTCAATTTCATTCCTCAGTTAGCAGATAAAAGCCCCCTAATGTTGCACGAATTGTTAAATCAGGAGAATGTACAAGTACTAAGCAATTTGTGCAAGAATTTTAGGGAATTAGGTATTTACGTTATTTTCAATTGTCTACATTAGTTATTTGTTTAGTAATTGTGCGATCATTATTATTAAGTTTGGATTTAGTATTATAAAATACTAGTATGGATGTCACTAAATGAAAAGTCAGCATTGCCATTTGATGACTAGAAAGTTAGCTAATTAATCATCTTATTATGCACAATGTTTACACTCTACACTAAGCTTCTGATTTTTCATAGTCTATTATGTTTATGTTTAGTGCATAAAAATCATGTCATCTCTTACCTGGATTGATGGTTTCTGCATGGTGTTCAGTTTTACTATATTTAGCCTAATATGTTGAGTGGTGACATTTATATCAATTAACCAGGTTCTTAAAATGCTATACTGTTTGTTATTCTTGGTTAAAATATTTGTAGTTCTATATGAGATATTGCAGTGTGTTTGATTAGTTCCATGATCAAATTTCAGGCCTCATTACAACTTAAATCTTCAGAGCATTTCTGTCAATGGACAACTTCTCTCAATTAATCCAGCTGTATTTGAAACATCTAACAACCGAGGAACTATAGTTGACTCTGGTACAACATTGGCATATCTCATTCAAGAAGCTTATGATCCTCTTGTCACATCTGTAAGCTTTCTTGTTTGAGACCTGAAATTTTGGAACATTGTACTATGTTGGGCACATTATTATCCCTTTGCTTTTTTATCGTGTATTTAAGATATGATATTAACTTCGCCTATAAGATATGCTGATATTGAATTTCTATATGTATGCTAGATAACTACCGCAGTGTCACAATTAGCCCGTCCCATTATTTCAAAAGGAAACCAGTGTTATCTGGTCCCAACCAGGTTATTACAAATTAAATGTTTTTCATGTGGATTTTTTAAATTCTCTTCCATTATTGAAAGAGTTTTTCCTATTTTGATTTCTGAATATCTCATTGGGTTTTTACGCTCGTTTATTCAGTGTAGGTGATGTATTTCCTTTGGTCAGTTTAAACTTTGCGGGTGGAGCATCAATGGTTTTAAAACCAGAACAGTACCTTGTACATTATGGTTTCCTTGTAAGTATGTCTGTCAAACTGTTGGCCATATTGTTTCATAAGGAAGATATTCTTCAGAATTGTATGCCACTGATAGTGATAATACATTGATGTGTCATTTTGCTTCAACAGGATAGTGCTGCAATGTGGTGCATTGGTTTCCAAAAAGTTCAGGAGGGAGTCACAATTTTAGGAGGTTAGATTCTAACAAATTGGCTTCTAATTGAGAATTTATTTGATGTTTGTCAACTGCTACAATCTAAATTAGAAAGAGATTCTCTGAAATTTGTAAAGTGATGTATTTCAGTACTAAGTTTGATTTTATTTTTTACATGAAAACTTCATGAGCACTTCTGTCAATCATAGATTTCCTTTCCATGTTATGTCCTTTTAAATATTGATCATGTGTATCAAATCAGCAAGGAAACCACTACAATATTTGTAGTATTGAATATATCAACTTCATTTCCCTTACTTTTGCAGATCTTGTGCTCAAAGATAAGATTCTTGTCTATGACTTAGCTCGTCAACGAATCGGATGGGCTGACTATGATTGTAAGTTTACCACATGAACTTATTCTATTGTGAGAAGTGAAAACACTAAATCTTGACCCTCGGATCTTATTTGAATATTCAAGTTTAAGAGATTAATGGACATGAGTCACTCGACTTTTTTAAATGGTCATGTGATCACTAATGAAGTTCAACAACTTCCAACTTTTATTCTTAATCATCCATGTATGGTTGTTTGGTCCAAATTTATTGTTCTCACATTCTTCAAACGAGAACTATTCTCATTAAAGATACTTAAATTGGTGCTCAGGTTCCTTGTCCGTAAATGTCTCTGTGACTACAAGCAAGGATGAGTACATCAATGCAGGACAAGTGAGGAGTTTCAGCAGCTCACAGATAGGCAATCTCTTCAGGTTACTACCTGCAAGCATTATGGCTCTCTCTATGCACATAGTAATATTCATGAAGTCCCCTTTTTTGTAAGTTAAATCCAATATTCAAAAGCTCATTTTTTTCCCACCCCACTTTGAGTCCTACTTGAGTTAGCCCATGTTTTAATTATTATCCTCGTAACACCCTTCTCATTTCAATCCGGAGTGGTCGTCGTTTCTATTCTATATTTATTCTAATTGACATGCTCACAAAATCGCGGTCTTCCGTTCATCTGACAAAAATGTGGACCTCATTGTAAAGTGACTCTTGAGAATTGGCAGAAATGTATATTTGCATCTATGTAGTTGGTAACATTTTTCTACTTATATCTGATGGCACAGAAGAGTTTAGTTTTGACTTGTGATTTTCAGCCATCAATTTTGCATATGGTGAAGGCATATCATGGATGGTATTCATGGAATTTTATGATGATTAAAGGTTAAAGTAGTGCTTACCATTTAGAGCAATACATTTTTCAAGTCACTTTGTTTTGTGGAGGAAACTTGTCTATTAGTTACCATCACATAGAGATTATGTCCAACTTGTTAGTTGGGTTAATGAATGGTTGTCAATTATCTCAATTTAAATACCCACTTTGGTCCTTCAAATTTTTTGTGTACCAATTTGGTCCCTGAAAATTTGAAAAGTCCAAAATGATCCAAAAAAAATATGAAATGTAGATCATTGATAAAAACTATTTTGACTCATATTTTCGATCATTGAGTAGTAGTTTAGACTTTTACTTTTATGGGGACCAAATTGGTATAACGAATTTTTTTTAAGGATGAAAGTGGGTATTCATTCTAATTTCTATGATGATGGGCTACCTGACTATGCTTTCTTTCTTTTTCATTAAAAAGAAAGGTAATTTCATCCATTGGTGATATACAAACTTACACAGAATCAATGAATTTAGCCTAGAACAGATTGTTGAGATGTGAAAAGTGCTACCTAAATGGATTGTTACTTAAATTTCCGTTTTTTCAGTTTTTGTTTTTTAAGCCATTTTTTCGGGGTACTAATAATATTAGACCATGAATACTTGCAGTTGCTTAAATGTATAGCAACTCATATTGCTTATCACTTTCCACCATTTGAACAAAGTTTTGGAGTTGTTTATCAAAGCAGTTGTTGCTTCAGTGAGTAAACTTTTGTTTCTGATCATGAACCAAGCATGATATCATAATAATAGGTTTGATATAAAAACATTTTGTGAATGTTGGATAACGGGTGAATAATCTTTTAGGTACTACCAAAGGTATTTCCTCTTAGGTAAGGAACTAAACCCTTTCAGGGTGTGTGGATGCCCCTCTCAACAAGTGTCGCTCATGTGAATTATATCTTTAACATTTTGGTTATCTTGAGGATCTAGCGGAGTTTTATACTATTAGGCTAATGCTTTGTTGGTGGATAAATGGTAAATAATCTACATGCATCTAAACCTACATTCTACATGCATAATATAAAAGCTGAATCCACAAGCTGGTAAATGGTAATGGTATCCTGCCAAAAATGGACTTTTTTTTTTGTCATTTGTTGTCTAAAAAGCTTATATGTTTTGTCATGTGTTGTCTAAAGCTTGTATCACAAGTTTGGCTTAAGCTTCTAAAAATCCGAGACATTGGAAATGTAAAATTATCACTTTCATAAAACAATCACCCCTTTATCAAATTTTGCATTGGCCTTATAAATTCAACTTCTTAGACCATATTCACATTCTTTACCACAAGAACAAAATACGTGTACATTATGAGTTTTCATTCTTAATATGCTACTATTGATCTTATTTTTCATATTTAGTTACTTTTGAGAAAAAATAATTCATGTTAAATGATAAAGATAAAGGTTTTCATATTATTGTAGACTGATAAAAAAAATTAGTTTTTCATTTTTTATGCACCTTAATAATATGATTTTTCTTTTTTGTTGCTTTTAGGCAAATGGTTTTATTCCTGTACTAAGGATATTAAGATATGTGTTTTGATCTAATTATCCATACTAGTGTATTGAGATTTTTTGATATTGTATGTTAAGTTTTTAGATATAAATGTACAACATTATATTTCATTTGGTAAAATAATATCGATC
The DNA here is from genome assembly GCF_001865875.1 of Lupinus angustifolius. Lineage (NCBI taxonomy): Eukaryota > Viridiplantae > Streptophyta > Magnoliopsida > Fabales > Fabaceae > Lupinus > Lupinus angustifolius. The sequence goes on from NW_017719493.1 coordinate 24,120, forward strand.
CACAATTCTAATTTTAGAGGGTCTTTATTCAATATATGAAGATGCTTTAATCTTGGCTACTAATCCTTTTTGGCAATGAATTTATAATTTTGCTTATCATTTTTTACGGAAGAATTCTCGTTTAAGCTTGGTCAGTGGAAAGAAAAATCTTTCAATCTTAAAATCCCAAACCAGTCAACTTTCAAGCCATCTCCTATTTCTTCACACTTTCAAGCCATCTCATTTTCTATCTTTGTAGTGATTAAGGCCATATTATATAAGGGAACACATTTTGTGTTCGTAAGATATGTATTAGTCCGTGTATCATTTCATTTTCATTGACAGAAAATATAAAGTTAATATATATATATATAATTCTTGTTTTATTTTTCTGACCAATGTAAAAGTAAGGGTACATGAAATTATACAAACTTTGGGATAAAAAGTTTAGTTCTATAATTCTTGTAAGAGTGACAAAATTCTGATTCGGATAATAATGGAAGAATGAATTTTAACCCATCTATATAAAAGACAAAAAAGCATGGCCACAATTTGGTCTTTAGAAAAAGGTGTCCAACCCTGGCATTTTGCGGGTAACGGGCTAATTGGACCAGCCCGAAATATATTTTAATTTTTTTATAATAAATATAACTTTTTTTGATAATCAATACAATAGTATGAGTACTAAATGAAATAAGCAGTTGACTGTAATGTAAAAAATATAGTATTAAACATACATTTCAAAAAAAAATATTAAAATTTTTATTTTTATTTTAGAGTGTAAAATCTATACACTGACAGTATAAAGATTTATGCACATGCACACTATCATCTACCCTTCATTTGAATTACTTTTTTTGAAAAGTTAATAATAATTAAACATCAACAATGAATAATACAATGATAGTGTATAAATAAATCTTATACACTATCAGTACATACATCTTTTTCTCCTTATTTTATTACTACAATTGTCACGAAAGTCAATGCTTAGTACCACATAAACATTGCTGTTATGGGTTAGTTTAAAGGTTTGAAGCAAGATAAAATGATTGCCGAGGAAAATATACTAGATAAAATGCATCATATAGTGTAATGTACAAAGTCTCCTCTACCCGTGTGGTCAAACCTTTCACCAGCAAAATAATAAAAGCATAATATCTATCTCTATACAATCAGTATCATAATTATTTTTATTATTTTCAATAATAAATAGTGGATAATAGACTCTCAGTATATAATTCTCAAAACAAAAAAATAGCTACAAGAATAGTGAGGTTGAGTGCCTAGTTGGTCATGAAGATGGGGGAGCATATATATTTTTGTATCTAAAATTTACTATATGGTTCACAAAAGCAAAATATGCTTGAACGGTTCATTTAAATTCTATTTTACCTTGTTCCAGTTTCCTTGGATTTTTTTGCATAATTATGTTTGCAAAAGTTTGTCTATATATAGTTATATACCATTGTTCTCCTAGTATGTACTTTTAGTGATATGGTCATATAATACTTTGTATTTCATTTATTAATTTTATCACGGTGAGTTTTATATATTGAGTTGTCAATTTAAAAATAAATTATAGTCCAAAACATAACTAGACGATTAGTATCTATCATTTATGGTTAAGGGGTATATAAACTCATTCCCTCCCCCAACTTTTGTCTCTCAGTGGCAGTGTTAATCTAGGAGAGTGCTTTCATTATTGGTGTTCTTTTTGATCTCTATACAAGTCAGATTATTAATATTATTATCATATGATCAAGTGTTACTAAGAATATATCTCAATATCAGAATTTAATTTAATAAAAAAAAATCAAAGTGAGAATGAGAAGCTCATACAATAAAGTAGAAAAGGAAATTGAAAATCAAATGAGCTGTGAATGTTTGATTTTTTATGGATTGAATATTTATCCAAATTAATATATCCATGGATATAATAGATTGATCGAGGTTCATCCATTATTCAAGCTATTGAGTGGATTATATTTATTTAAACCCATTAACTTGAGATGAATTTGTATGAGTTTAATTTTCTTGAATTTGGATGAATTATGAATTATGGATAATTTTGACATATCTAATCAAAAGTCACCGTGACATCCCTTCTTAATTTTAAGAATTAAACTTGTATAGTTTGATTATTTTTCTTAGCTTAAATAATTTGTACAAATCATAATTTTAAAATTTAAGTTTACAATTGAAATACTATAAAATACAAAATAGTTCTAAATTGAAATCTTTTAACATGGCAAAGTTGTTTAATTTATATAAGTTTTAAGAGGATCACTTGAGGGGATCTATTCCGTATAATGATGAACTTTAAAATGAAATCATCAATATTTTTTTGCAACAAACTCTCCAATTTTTGTAATGCACATGGAATTGAAGTTTCATATGTAGTAATTATCTTACTAGCAATCATTAGTATCGATATGACTACCATGAGTAGTAGTCCATTAATGTTTTAACTTTATGCTTAAGAGAATTTCCATTATTAATATTGCATCACACATCATATCTCAATTAGGATATTGATATAATGGATTCAGGTGATTCATTAATTAAACGACGTATTAGTAAAATTAGATATACATATATATTATATGTTCGATCATCCATAATAACCTTAGAGTAAATTGAATTAATTTCATAAATAACATAGTGGTTATGTGTTCAATCATTCACAACTACTTATAGTAAAAATTGAACTAATTTCATAATTCTTCTATAATGTTAAATGAAAGTATATGAATATAACCTATTTTAGTTGATTTTGAGTGATATAAAAATGTAAGTCCAAGGTTAGTACGGTTTGGCTTTCATAAGCATGGTAGCTATTATATTTTTACTCAATCACTATACAAGTTGAAGTTCCTTTGCTCCATAGGAACAACATCTCTATTATGGAGCTTAAGCCTTCCTTTGATATGAAAGAATTAGAGAGGAAAGAAGTTGTGAAGAGAGAAATAAGAGAGAGTTTGTACTTTTCTCCCTTTTGGTTGACATGTGAAACAGGGAAGAGAGAATAAAAATTTATGGGACCCATGCCTAAAGTCACTCTCTACATAAATGCAAAGAAAGTAGAAAGGAGAAGAGATATGGTGAGCAATAGCAAAAATACTCCCAATTATCTTGTTTTCTTATACAAACTACTACTCACTATATTAATTGATTTAATATAAAAAGTTATGAGAATTGCATTACAACGAACAAGTTTTAATATTTAACATTATAATGTTTAATTTAATTTCTTTTTACTATGTTGAGAAGATATTTTATCATTTATTTATATTATAATCTAAATTATTCACTTAGAATAAAACACTTCTTTATACCCTCTTTATTGTATGGATATTTCTGTCATTCAAAGATTTATTTTATTTCTTTCTTTTCTCTTTCTTCTCTCTTTCTCTCATACTAAACAATACAAAAATCTACTATAATTCTTCTTTATCTTTTTCTCCCCTCACTCTTTCTCACTAATCTCTCTTCTCTCATGTTCTCCCCCTCAACCAAACAAAACATAATTTAATGACTATTTCTATGAACAAGGAGATGACATGATTTTACATGTATTTCTAATGACAAAAGTGTTATTATATTCGTATATAAAAGGATAAAATATCTTACCACATTATTGTTTCTTTTATTTTTTGTGGTACTTGTCTCTCCATTAATGGAGAGGATCTTTACTCCTATTTCTATAGGTTTCACTCTTACCTTTTCACTACCTTCCGCCCAATTTTTCAGCCTTTTAAGTAACATTGTCTTTTTGGAAGAAGCACGTTCGCTATGAGAAGAACTAAAAATAAGGCTCTTAGGATTCTCCAAAATGGATTCATGTAAGTCATGCTTTGAGTCATAAACACCACCACTTCCTTCAAATTCTAGTTCTATATGGTCTATATCCTGATTCTGTTGTTCTTTATTGCTCCACCTCAACTGAATCAATTCTTCAACTTCATCTGCACTTTCCTTCTTTACTTGCTCCAATTCATTCAGAAGCTGGTTACAATCTTCATTGCTTGCATCTCCTCTTTCAACCTACCCTAGAAGGAAGCCTTGTAATGATTTAAGCTAGGATGGATGAATACAAATAGAGTAATGACATATAAAAAAATGATATATATCATTTGTAAACCAATCAATAAATTTATAGGAGGTTATACTACATAAATACATTGATATGATACGACATAGATACATTAATGATAAAAATATGTAAAATAAGTAAAAATATAGAGGGTTGTATCCTTATAAATAAAGATATTATTTTCAGGATTTAAATTCATGACAAACAAATTATTATTGTGCTCGAATTCACACTTATCTATAAATTTAATTTAAGTATTGGCTATAATACTAGTTAATATTGCTATGGTAACTACTTCTTCGTATAGGTGATATTTAGTGACTAGATTACTAATCACATGCCCCATCACAAAATATGGAATGAGATTAATCTTCAATTATAGAGAAATTTAGTATAGGATGAGATTATAATATGTGACAAAAAATTCTTTTAATGGTCAAATTTTCATGTTTTTAATAAAAAATAAAAAAATCTTAAAATATATCATCCTCATGTTCTAGTACTATCCTCTCCAATATTGGCGAGGAGTTGAACTCACCAAATAAAATCAAACTAACAAACCATTATATAAGTGGTTAAATTATGTTTTTTTACCTTAGATACATATGATTTTTTTATTGTACCAAGCTTTTTCAGAAGTTCATTCTTATCCTCTTGCAATTGATTTAAGACCCTCTGCATCTCTTTATTTTCATCCTCTAACTTGTTAATGACATTAACCCTTGTTTGCAAGGCATTACCTATCCCTTATTAAGCGAAATTGGATGGTTGATCTTCTAAGTAACTTTTAGACCTTCTTCTGAAGCTTCCTATTCTCTGATTTGCAATACTCAAGCTCATTAATCCTGTTTCTTAGGCTAGTAATATATTGTTCCACATTTGGGTTGCCATAGATTAGTGCTTTCCTAGAAAAGACACTATTAGCCAAGGTTGTAACTGTTTTTCATTTGCTATAGAAGGATGAAGGGTTATGTGAGAAACTTCTTCATGTGTAGTTTCTTGATGACAATTGGTTTCAGGAGAATTATATTCATTTTCTAACAAAGGAGAGACTTTCTTTGTTGCGATCCATGCATAGATGAAACCAACAAAAGATATAGCTAGAGGAACACCAGCTTTTAGAATAATTGGCTTTAGGTTTTCTGCTTTTAGTGTTGTGCTTCCCATTGCATTCAAAAGAAGGAGCAATTTCAAGTTGTTTCTTTGATCAAGACATAATTTAAAATAGACCAAAAGAAATGATTTTGATGCTACTTATACATGCTATAGATGGTTACAAAGTTGCACCATGCCTTTTGTTTTCTTGGGTTTCTCCTGTGTGTATAGGATTAATGGAAAAGAATCATCTCTTGTAAGTATCATATCATTATATTTTAGGAATAATGATATGTAGCTTTTTGACCATTCTAAGAGGCTTTTTATGCCACCATCATCAGATTGTTTTTCTGATCAAAACCCAATTGGTAAACAACACCAAAAAGTTCAGCACTTTTACGCATCAAAGGTTTAATAAAAGAATTGCATTATTTGTCATTGTTTCTTCGGTTTTCATTTGTTTAACTTAGAAATTATGTAGCATTTTGGTTTCTCCAAGGGGCGTTCTCCTCCATTTCTGTCATTACAACTCTCAGAATAACATCCCCTTGAATACTTGGGAGGGAACTTCTTTTTTCCATTGAGTTTTAAAGGTAAAATTGTAATTTCATTATAATTAAAAAAGATACTAGTGTCATGTTATTTCATGTTTTCTTTGTTCTTTTAGACAACTCGCCTCTCCGATACTCGAGGAGAGTCTCATTCCTGTTAGATAAATAATGTAATTTCAGCCTTGTAGTTTTAAGAGTTAATTGTGTATACTTTCTTATCATAGAAAGTTAGTTAGAATTGACAGGGCCGTACTCTGTACATAGCTGACTGGTACCTTGTGGCAGGTCTGGCAGCCATATTAAATTTTGTTATTGTCGTGTGGCAGAAGGGTAGGTGGAATTTTCAGGTGGCGTGGCAGTGCATTGTGGATGGTGTGTCAGACGAGGAGTGGTCCTAGACCCAATTTGGGATATCTGGTCATGAAAGGGTTGGCTTCCAAGCAAGCTCCTTGATCGGTCGTACTTGGCCTTTGCCTGGTCGAGTATGCGACTACCTTCAATAGCTATGACGCTCGGATAACAAGGATGAAATAGTTGCCCTGAATCTACTAGTATGTTCGATAGGCGAGCATGCTGGTAGATTCTTGGTGCATCAGTAGAGTGTCATTAACCTTCTAAGTTGTGCAACACATGGCTGACCATCACTAATGCTTTTTTCTTATTGTACCGTTTTGCGGTGTAAAGTACTTGTTTTGCCAATTCATTTCTTGCCATTTTTTTCTTGGTTCCTGGGTTATCGTTGGATCACACTTGAGTATTTTTTGAACGGGTAGGATGCGTTTTGAGTTGGGCCATGAGGGGTGGCCTTGGCCCAACTTTGTCTATAAATAGGGGGGACCCCTCTTCATTTTCTTCACTTTGTTTTCTGAATCTTCTACTATCGAAACTACTATGCTGCCGATCAACCTCGTTTGTTCTTTCAACTCTTTTCAAACCTCTTTCTAGGTAACTTATCTTCCTTTTTCCTTTTGTAATCATGGTCCTTATCACCGACCTGGAGTCTAGTTTCGATGAGCTGGAGGTTTTGTCCGGACCTCCGCCCAATTTTGTCTCGCATTCATCTCGTTCTAGGGATTGACTCACCTAGGGAAGCAATGTCTGGTCGTGGATATGAAATCCAGTTCAGAATCTAATGCTTCTTCTAGTAACAGTTTGCGGATGTCGAGGTCATACATGGGAATGACAAATAGGTTTCAGATTCCTGAGGGTTTGGACGACCCTGACTCTTGCTACTAGTGGGTTGATCGGGAAGTGCTAGACATTGCCAATTATTTTCTTGAGAAAGTGATGCCCAACATTGTCGCCCTGGCACGTGTGTCGAACTGTACCCAACTACACGCTTCGTCTTCTGAATATCGGGCCTGCCAGGATCTTTACGTGGTCGGAGGGACAAGTATACTTTATTTATTTATGAATACTACACCCGGAAGATCATGCTCAAAATACCTCTGGATGAGTGGTATGTGGATGTGCTGAACCATTTGAGGGTTGCCCCGTCTCAGCTGCACTCAAACGCCTGGGAACTTATTCGGAAGTTTGGGCTTTATTGCAAGGTGTTGAGGTTCCCTTGCACTATTCGACTATACTTTTGGATGTTCAGGTGACTCATAACACCAACCTGGATGAAGAGAGGATCAGAGCCCACAGGTGGGCATGCCTTCAGTCGTAGAAAAAGCACGCCTTGTTCAACCCCTTCGATTCTTCTGCCAAATATTGGAATGCGGGGTTCTACCAGGTTGAAATATGGGGAGTAGCCCATTAGTGAGCTTTTGGATCATGGGGAGAACGTCATTTTCAGTTCTCCTGGAGTGGCAACCTCCATCAAACGTCGACCAAAAGGTTCAGTTACACGTTTGAGAGCCTTGAGGGCTTGGAGATTGAGCCAGCCTAGATAATGTTGGGATGGGTTGACAGTGGGTCAGTGCTATCCTATTCGATCTTGTCCAAAGGCGACCAGGCCTTTGAACATCAAATTGGTAGGTATTAAGTCGTATATCTACAATCTTGTGAGTTTTTGGTTGTGTACTAATCTTTTTCTCTTTTTCAGCTGCTATGGCTGACTGTTTGAAGAAGAATCGACTATTGAACAAGATCATCCGTCGATTGGGGTTGGGGAAATGAGCTTTCCCCTTCCCTCCTCCAACCAATGCGGGTGGAGCTCACCTCCTCCGAATGGCTGAGAAGCAGATCTTCCACCACCTCCTCCTCTTCTGACCGACCAGAGTGGACTGGTCCAAGCGGCTCTGACCGTTCCTAAGTCCTAACCACAACTGTTTCTGCGTCGGTACGTCTAACCGAGTAGAAGGCGCCTATAGAGCCCAACATCATCGTTCATCCTCTTGATATCTGCCACATTGTAGGGAAAGGGAAAGCTCTACGTGTGGAGAGTCGACCCCTTGTGGGATACTCTATTCCGCAAGCAGTCGAGATCAATCTAGTGACCGGTGAGGTGAAGGTTGTCTTTGATGCATCGTTTTTTTGGGACATGATGAGGTAGGTCCGGGCACCTTCTATCATGGTTGCATTAATGGCTAAGTACTTGGAAGGTGAAGGCGCAATAGCTGAGCGATTGGGGGGGCGAGGCCCTCTAGGTTGTCTAGGATCGCCATTATGCGGAGCTTCAGAAGGTGGAGGAGGCCCATACGACTGAAGTGAAAGGGCTGGAGGCCCAGATAATGGCGTCTAGCCAAGAGTTGTCCAGCCTAACCCACCGGTATGAGGAAGCCTGCCGAGCCATCTTGACTGCCCTACAGGAATTGATCGATTCCCAGAATGAGATGGCCGCCAACTTAATGGTGCATTATGAGGAGGCCAAGGGCGAGATCCGTCAACTTAATGATAAGTTGATGCTTTCGGATGAGTAGGGGCATGCAGCTTAGGACTCCCACCACTGAGCCTAGGAGGAGATTGCCCGTTTGATCGAAGAGGTGACTGCCCTCAGGTTGGAGAGGGATGGGCTGACGATGGAACAAGATTCGGTTTCCAGCTTGACAGTGGAGTCGACGTACCTTGCATGAGACAACACCTTTGCCCAGATTAGTATGAAATACCTAGACGAGGACTGGTCTTGGACACACATCAATGCATATATCCAATATGGGGAATTACTATTGAAGGAGGATGGCTCTATTGTGAAGCTTCCAGTCCCGTGGAGGGGGGAGGCTTGAGTGCCATGTAATAACCTATAGGATTTTCTGTAATTTCTGTATAATTTCCTTTTAATCAATGAATGTAGTTGTTCCGTATTTGGATTGCCTTCTTTTATTTTTTGCATTGTGAGAAGTTAATTATTGTTGGTGAGTTACCTTTGACTTGAAATGACCTCATTAACAGGCATGTTTCAATCAATTATGTCACAAAAGAGAAATTGATCGACCTTTATGCTTCGAGTTATAATTAAAAACCAAAGATATATTGACCGAATGTAACCCATTTAATCATAGTATTACTTAGCAAGTTAAGTGATTTTTTGGTCGGAGTTGGTCGTGTGCTACTTGTCACTTAAAAAAGAAGGCTAACCCAATAGTTGGATAGAATGAACTTGACCAGAAGTAACAAGTAATTGAATCCTCAAATAAGGTAGTTGTGGTTAGGGTAGCCCGAAGATGTTGAATGTAGACACCTTGAAGATAATAAAACAAGCTCAACTTGAAGAAGTAATAACGTTGAACTGGATCGGGGACAAAAGTAATAGAAACATTTGTTTATGAGTTTGAACAAGATGATATTAACCGAAAGGGCTGATGATAGATAAAATTGCACTCGGAGGTAGTGATGCTTTCTACGTTAAATCTGAGTCCGACCAAGTTGAGTGTCCTGAATGTGAATTTGGCCAAAGGGAATAATGTCCACACCTTGGGTGACTATTTATCCGCCATCGAAGGGGAACATGGTCTGCACCTTGAGGGACATTTGAAGTTGGACCACCAGTCAGGGGGACAAGGTCCGCGCCCTGGGTGATTTTTCGACCGTCATCAAAGGGGGACATGGTCTGTACCTTGAGGGGTATTAATGTTGAGTTGTCGACTAAGGGAGACATGGTCCACTCCTTGGGATGATTAGTTGAATATCTTCGAAGGGAACATGGTCCACACCTTGAGGGGTATTAATGTTGAGTTGTCGACCGAGGGGGACATGGTCTGCTCCTTGGTATGATTAGTTGACCGCCACCGAAGGAGGACATGATCCACTCTTTGGGATGATTAGTTAGCCACCATCGAAGGGGGACATGGTCTATGCCTTAAGGAGTATTAATGTTGAGTTGTCGACTGAGGGGGACATGGTCCACTCATTGGAATGATTAGTTGATCGTCATCGAAGGGGGACATAGTCTACGCCTTGAGGGGTATTAATGTTTAGTTGTCGACCAAGGGGCATATGGTATGCTCCTTGGGATGACTAGTTGACCGCCATATATTTTTTTTTTTGTGTTATAGGGGCTGTCCGACCATGAGTGGGTCGACATTAAACTTGGAGGAATAAAAGAAAAACAACTTTGGGAGTCTTGATGCTTGGGTTGATGTAACGAGTATGTCACTGCTGCAAGTTTTCAATTTTGGTGGGCGAGGTGAGCCTGGGTGGAGAAGCCAAATGATTTATCAGCCACCGAATTAGGTGCACAAACTAGGAGCTTCTCCCTTGTAGCCTGTCTGTCCTTTGCCACTATGTACACTCCCTTTCTTCTTTTTGTTGCGGGTTGGTCTCCATTTGCTGTCGGAAAACTGAGCAGAATGCTGGCTACCACAAACTGTGCGCACCTGGAGGTTGGGAGATAGAAAATTTGTACACAAGTGTGGGGTAGAAACCACAGCCTCGAGATAGTTTAACATTGGTCAGCCCAAGATAGCGTTGTGTACTAAGTGGTAGTTTATAACCAGGAACTTGGCCTGGATTGTTATCGTAAGGGGTTGGTCGCCTATGGTCAACCATACATCCATGTATCCTCGTGGATTTATGCCTTGTCTAGTGAAACTGACCATCTGCCCATTGTACGATAGTAGGTCACGGTCGCTCAGTTCCATCTTCTGAAATAAGTCCTAGAACATGATATCAGCGGAACTCCCCTAGTTAACAAAGAGTTTGCCGACCTTCTTGTTATTCAACTTTGTGGTGATGACCAGGGGAACATCATATTTTTAGATGACCCCCTCATAATCGCGATTGTCGATGGATATGGGAGGAGCATGTCGATTGACTTGAGAGTTTTGGGCAGTTACCTTCATAACTTCCTATACATAGCGCTTTTGAGCTAACCTTGAAGTGCCTCCTGCGGAAAACCACTCGGAGATGATGTTAATTTCAACCGGGCTCCGCTGCCTTCGGTTGTTCGACCGATATCTGTTTGCGCATCCCATGCTTGGCGGTCGTCCTTGTTGGTGCTTTATAGGGGAGTGTTTTCTCGGAGGGCTAAGTCATCGTGCCGGGGGTGATCACCTTTATTGTGATATTCTTGTAATCAAGCGTTGCAGGTGGACAACTTGTATGAGGTCTTCGATTGTGTCCTACAATTGGGTGTAGTCGTCGATCATGTAGCCAAATGTGTTGTGGTATTGGTGAACATTCAATTTTGTCCGGTCTATTTACAAAATCAATAATAAATTGCAAAAGTTTCAAAGCAACAAAATTTGATAAAATTTTTTTTTTTATATATTTCCCAAAACCATTTTCATCCCTATTAGTTATTCAGTTCTTAAGCCAAAAGTGAAAAAAATTGTTACCAACGTTTTATGTTTATACAAACTAGAGATTTTCAGTTACAATTCATAAGTAATATCTACACTATTTATTTGCATAGGTTTTAATTGCGAAAGAAATAGAAAAGGTTAATGAATTGTCATAAAAAGACAATAGCTGGACAAGAGAAGTGGAAAAGAGAAATAACAGTGAGAATCTTGAAAGGGGTAAACCATAAGCCTTTCGGTTACACATTCAGCAGGAAAGGAAATCAGTCAAGAGCAGCCTTAAGGGAGCAATAATCAGCATTAAGAGGCAGTTACAGAATAGACAAGTAGAAAGGCAAAAGATTATAATTAGCATCCTAAAAGTTTTGTTTTCAAACTGCATAAAAGGGATGGGTGCTTTGTTTGATAGAAGGGAGGCAATTCAAAACAGGAAGAACACCCTTTCTCCCTCTCTCCCATTGCTCCTCCATTCTCTCTTTTCCCTCACCACCTTTCTTCAACTCTCAGCCTTCATCTCATTTCCCTTCCATGCATTAATCATTAACCTCTTCTTCCATAGTGTAATTCATAGTTTCATACTCTCCAAGATTCAACCCAACCCGCCAATCTCTCCCTCCTACTAATTCATTCAATCACGTTCTCACGAAAGTGATCTTCACATAAAACCGACTTCGCCCAAACCAAACTTTTATTTTCTGAGGTAGACGTGAAGTTAATATTTAGGGAAAGTTACGTCCAATTTTTTGAGGAAATACATAGTACATGATGGTTTGCCAATGGGATGCTTTCCACTGATTATATTGCTTCATATTATGATCCGAAGAAAGAACTTCTTCCATCTTATTTGGAACCAAACCTTAGCATTGGAGAGATTTTCTAAGCCAAAGGTGAAAAGGCTAGGAAGAAGAAGCTCATGCATTTTATGTTATTAGTGTTATGTGCAGAATGTTTGATCTTGGGAGTGCTTAAGATTATTGCTACTGGCTGGCTTGGATCTGCTCTAGATATAGAGAGTATCACGAATCATAGAATTTTAATCACTTGGACCACTGGTCAAAAGATACATTGCAGCATGCGAAGCTAATATGACCTATTGTGAGCAAATGGTCCTAGCTATGTCATAGTGAATTCAATACCAATGGACCCAAGCAAATAAATCTCACTCATCTCTTTGTTGCATGCGAAGCTGATATATAAATCATGCATGTAGGATGTCATAGAAGGTATAATTTCTCACCGTATTCATTTATTTGATTCATTTATTATTTTTTTATCTTATAATAATCACTCTATTAAATAATTTCTTATATTTACATTGTATATCAATATTTTTCTTTATAACAATAACCAACCAAATACTTATAACTAAATACAATTTAACTATAAAAATAATTTTGACATCCAACTTTATAGAATTTTTGTAGTAAGGCCATGGTTCGAGTTGTCTCTAACTTCTCTGAAAATGAGAAGAAGGTCTACGACCAATATATTTTCTAAGCTATTAATTTGATATAAAAATAATAATTTAACACTATTTCATCATCTAAATAGAAGATGGAATTTTTATAGTAAGATCATGGTTCGAGTCGTCTCTAACTTCCCTGAAAACAGGACGAAGGTCTACGACCAACACCATCTCTAAGCTATTAATTCTATATAAAAATAATTCTAAAATATCTCACATAATTATTTATGGAATTTTTATAGTAAGATCGTGGTTCGAGTCGTCTCTAACTTCCCTGAAAACAGGACGAAGGTCTACGACAAACACCATCTCTAAGCTATTAATTCTATATAAAAATAATTCTAAAATATCTCACATAATTATTTATGGAATTTTTATAGTAAGATCGTGGTTCGAGTCGTCTCTAACTTCCCTGAAAATGAGAAGAAAGTCTACGACCAACACCATCTCTAAGCTATTAATTCTATATAAAAAATAATTCAAAACTATCTTACATAATTATTTATGGAATTTTTATAGTAAGGTCATAGTTCGAGTCGTCTCAAACTTCTCTGAAAATGGGAAGAAGGTCTACGACCAACACCGTCTCTAAGCTATCAGTTCCATTGAATTAAAAAATCTTATGCTAAATATTTCAAAATCCACAAGATCAACTCCACCAAATCTATCAATACCGGCGATGTTTACAAATCAATAATGACAAAATCAAACCAAATCAAACCAAACCAAATTAACCAACCAATTTTCAAACCAGAACTACGTAGTCTTGATTTCCCTATTGCATCCGGGGATACGTAGGAGCAAGATAACCTCTTGTCAGACACAAATATAAAAAATAAAATATTTTGTTTTAACAATTAGATTTTTAATGAATTTGTTTAAGGGTATAAAAGTCCGTGTTATTAGCGAGGGTACCGTTTTAATACGGGAGGACCTTCCTCGATCTGTAATCGACTCTCGAGCTCAGAATCTATGTTCAATGACCACCTTTATCCTAATTGGGCTTACTAGAGAGTTTTCTACGTTTTAACCGCAAAAAACGTAGTGTCGACTCCAAATCAATCGGGAGAGGTAGAAATCGAGTTCGTCTCTTCCTAACCCGTAGGGTCGGTCTTCCAACCGAAAATCGGGTCGCGACAGCTGGCGACTCCACTAGGGACTTTCCCATAAGAGACACAGGCCCATAACCGCTAATATGGACTTAAATACCCTTTTGTTTTTTGTTTGTTTGTTTCGTTTTTGTGTTCTTTCTTTAGAACGTTGAATTATTATCTTAAATTGTCATGTTTCATTATCTGCAAGTTCTTGTGATTATTTTTTTGCAGCTTATTATGGGGTGGGAATTTTTTTAAAAGGTTTGTATGCTTTCTCACACACTAAGGATGTACACTTGAGTTTGCACACTCATATGCCCTAAACGCGGGTATTAGTGATTAAGATTTGAGATAGAATGGACATCTACTTTGTTGGTAAGTAACCTCGAGTCATATTTGGTATTGGCAGAATGGACCACCCAGATCGTTTCCGGTATCATGAGTTAGCAGCTTGGAGGGATCGATCCTTCTCGTTTCTAGCCCATAATATTTGGTTTCCTTTCTTGCGGGATTGGATGCGATCTGGTGACCTAGAAGTCTAAAGCTCTTATTGAGTCCACTTTAATCAAGACCTAGTACCTCCGCCATAAGGTTGTGACCTGTAGACTATCCAAAAACCCTCTAAGTATACCTTATGTAAGACACGGGAAGCATAATTTAAATTTTGTTCATCGTCATTCATAAATTAGGACTTTTTTCCCTAAAAAGTCTTCATGCCTGAATGTTACGAGGATGTCATTGCACTTTGATGTCCTCGTTCCATAAGGATGGCTAAATAATTTCTATTCCTTGCCATGGGCTAAGCGCCCTAGGGATAATTTTCCATTCTCTACCATGGGCTAAGTGCTCTAAGGATAAAATTTTCATTCCCTGCCATGGGCTAAGCGCCCTAGAGATAATTTTCTATTCCCTGCCATGGGCTAAGAGCCTTAGGGATAATTTTCATTCCCTACTATGGGCTAAATGCCCTAGGGATAATTTGCTTTCCCTTTAGCGGGTTCCACGCCCTATGAATATTTTTCATACCCTACGATGGGCTCAATGCCCTAGGGATAATTTTCATTCCTGACGATGGGCTCATCGCCCTAGGGATGTATTCTCTTTCATCTGAATAAGCTCACAGCTTCATCATTTAACTCAGAGTTAGCCTTAGCAGTAGAATAGGTGTCAAATCCATCATGACATTTTATTATATTGTAACCAAGGCTATATTTCCCCTAAATAGGGTCTATCCCATCCTAAGGGCATTCAAAAAACATTGACATTACTACTTGAAGTTCATGCATACTATTCATTCATACATTCATCAAAATATTTATCATTCAAATATTCATCAAAAAATAAAAAATATATCATGCATCATTCAAACATTCATACAAGAAATCAAACATTCATCTATCGTTCATACAAAAAAGAATATACCATCATACATTCATATTCATTTACATACATTCATAATAACATAATAAATCATTCAAATGTTGCATTTCATGCACCAACGTACATGCATTGCATACACCACCACAAAATATCGAAAAAGAAAATAAATAGTTCCTGCATCTTCATATGAACTCAAAAAGAAGGAAAGTTATAACATGCATGCATATTCCATGAATCAAAGATCACACCATCATGTCATTCATACATCTCAATCATTCATGTGCCTCAGACATAAATCATTTACCAAGAATTCTCATGAGTTGAAAATTGGTTTTTAAAGGTGATATTATTGGACTTGGCTGAAACGATCTAAGAAGGAAGAAAAAATCTTACTCTCGAGATTACACAAGATAAACTAGTTTCTCGTATTGATACACCATCCCCAAAGACAAATTTGCAAATTTCATATCATATGGAAACCCCAGTTAATGATGGTAATCGGAATCATTCCTCTAAGTCCCACAATGTTATGAATCCTCAAGATTGGGAGAAGATTAAGGCAATCGAAGAGAGAATTAAAGCTATTGAGGAAGCAAGTTCCCATAGCGTGAAGGATGTTACAAGCATGTGCCTGGTCCGCAATGTGTTATTGTCACCAAAGTTCAAGATGCCCGAATTTGAGAAATATCAAGGAACTTCTTGTCCTAGGGATCATCTCACCATGTATGATAGGAATATGACTCCCTATATCAAGGATGACAATCTACTAATCCATGTCTTCCAGGAGAGCCTTACTGGAGCTGCTTTCGCTTGGTACATACGTCTCGAATGTTTTCATATCGAATGTTTTCATATCAAATGTTTCAAGGATTTGTGCAACACTTTCCTTAAACAATACAACTACAATATTGACCAAGATGTTGATAGGATGCTACTCAAGAAGATGTCCAAGGATGCTACAATATTGACCAAAATGATGAGACCTTCAGGGAGTATGTCCAAAGATGGGCAGGATTGGCCGTTCAGGTAAAGCCCAGGTTGTCCAATGAAGAGAATGTTTCAATGTTTATCAATACCCTACAACCTCCCTTCTTTGATCTGATGATTAGAAATGTCTATTCGGATTTCCGTCATTTGATAACTATATGCGAGAGAATTGAGAATCACTCCAAGAATGACAAAAATTGAGAAAAACTCAGCCAAGAGGATAATCCAAAGCGATATTGCAAGTGAAGATATGGAAGAGGAAATCGCATTCACAGCGACCCTCAACCAACCTCAAATGCCTTATTTTCCACAAGCATCATGTTATGCTTTCACAAATGGTAAAGAAGGGCAGCCATGAAAGCGAAAAAGGAAGAGTTTGTATGATCCAATCCCGATGTCATATTCCGAATTATTGCTGTAACTTCTTCAAAGATCATTGCTGACTCCTATCCCCTCAAAGAAGGTGGAACCTCTATACCCACTAGGATTCAACCCAAATGGTAATTGTGAATATCATACTGGGGTAATTGGTCACTTCACAGAGGATTGTGATAAATTAAAAAGCAAAGTGCAATATCTGATAAACACAAGATTGATCCACTTTCAAGGAAACGTCCTAGTTTGAGAAATGCACAAATCACCCCAAGTTGTCATCTTGGCACTAGCAAATGATGTAATAAAACTCTATCGCCCTCCCCAAGGATTTAGAGTCATAAATAGTGGGGCACTCATGTCTCTTTTCATGAATAAGAATTCATTTTCTAATGCACATCTTTTTAACGATTACATATTAATGCATTGATGATAAAACTTTTGATTCCATACTTCACACAACAAAACTCATTCACAAAAAAAGAAGCCAAAAAAAATCAATTCATGCATTAATATGAGATATTTATTGTAAAAGTTTAATTGAAAAGGAGGATGATGCAAATGTAAGACCCAAAGTTGTGTAAATCCTAAGGCAAATCTTTCTAATGACACAAGGCATCTTTGAAAATCCCAAACACTAAGAAAATATCCCTACTCACCCCATTTGAGCCATAGACTTTATGAAAGGAGTCTTTTTTCTTCTAAATTACCCACAAAATATCTATAATCCGGGGCAGGGTAGTTTTTCAACTATTTTCCTTGGCATTCAACTACTAAGAAATAAACACACTCCTCCTACACCACTTTCTATATCTAACCCGAGGATTGAAGATCCAAAACAAGATGTTCATCGGTCATAGTGCGAAATAACATAAAAACAAAAAGGCAAATATACAAAAAGCCCGCTGGGAGTTCAAAAATAAAACTCTCAAGCAAAATTCATGGCAAATAAAAATGCACTAGAAATGACCGCCAAAATGAACAATTCAAATACCTATCGGGAAGATTATCGCCTAAATATTAGGCTTCACCTACTATATCACAGAAACCAACAAAATCTTAGTACTTGAATGTCATGTCAAGAAAACTGTTGAAATAGGAAAATGGAGAAAGGAGAAAGTAGAAAGTAGAAAGGGTTTGAGAAACACGTTTTCGAGCCTTATCTTTTTCTTAGAAACCCTTAGCCAGACCATGATACAAGCTCAAAAGACCTTGGAAAGGATTTGATTTGCCAAAGGCGTACACACTAGGGCAGTGAAATGCTGACTCCAATAGATTTCCAAATTTTGATAAAGAGATCTCATTTTTTAATGCATTGGATTAGATTCCATCTCCCATCATTGTTGTCACCACCACCACGCCAACACTCAAAACAAAAATCCAAATTTCCATGATCATTATTTTTAGTATTTCTCTTTAAAGAGTTGTGCATGAAGAAAGCACATGACAAGTTAAAATAAAAAGAAGGGTGTCAATCCAAACCGAGGCAGTTTGTGGAGGCTGATCTCGTTTCTCGATTGAAGGTACCCAGAAACCTATAACTTGGGAAAGGCTGAAGTTGATCATCATGGATCAGTCCAAAATCCCTCAACCAAGTAGAGACAAGATCTTGCATCCTCGTCTTCAAACTTCAAAGGTGACTCATGCTTTTATGCAGTCACTTGAGGTTGTTCAAAAATAGCCAAAAGAAAAAACAAGCAAAAAAAGAAAAAAAAGAAAAAGAGTGCTAGGTTGAAAACCCGCGAGGGCAGCCTAAGAAAAGGAGAGCGATGCTAAGTCGAAAACCTTCAATGGCGACTTAATATCATCATAAAAAGAGGGAATTCCTGACAGATACCTACACTAGGTATTCTGGGAAAAAATTAAGGAAAAGAAATAAACACCCTCAAGTGAAAGTTCACTATTGTTCATCCTCAACGTTGCAAACTGGGGCAATTCTTTTAAGTGAGAGTCATAACCTCTATTTAGAAAGATTCTCATCAAGTCTATGGCAAAGATATTGGGGCAATTTATTGGACAATCCAACTCTTCCAATAAATTCTTAACATGACACTGGGGTAAAATGGATGGCAAGAGCTGATAGATAGTCCTTTTTAACAATGTCCAACATGGGTCGCATTTCAGTTTGGTCCATAAAAAACAGTTTGTTTGATTTTTAGAAAATTATGAGATCATAAACCAAGACATCTATGCATGTATTCATTACTCATAGATGACATGACTCGCATCATTCTCAACATAAGACACGACATATTCTCAAGTATTACATATCACCATCCTACGTATTAAAATTATGCTTTCCAGGACCCCGAGCCTGATGTGCTTTCAGTCAATCTATCCAAGATCTCGAGCCTGATGTGAATTTGTGAGTTCCGGCAGTATCCAACCTGCATTCTCGTTTTAAAATTATCCTTTCCAGGACCCCGAGCTTGATGTGCTTTCAATCAATCTTTCCAGGACCCCAAGCTTGTTGTGAATTTTCGAGTTCCGGTAGTACCCGACCCGCGTTCTCATTTTAAAATAATGCTTTCCAGGACCCCGACCCTGATGTGCTTTCAATCAATCTTTCCAGGACCCTAAGCTTGATGTGAATTTCCGAGTTCCGGTAGTACCTGACCTGCGTTCTCGTTTCAAAATTATGCTTTCCAGGACCCTGAGCCTGATGTGCTTCCAACCAATCTTTCTAGGACCTCGAGCCTGATGTGAATTTTCGAGTTCCGGCAGTACTCGACCTACGTTCTCGTTTTAAAATTATGCTTTCCAGGACCCCGAGCCTGATGTGCTTCCAACCAATCTTTCTAGGACCCCGAGCCTGTTGTGAATTTCCGAGTTCCAGCAGCACCCAACCGGCGTTCTGGTTTTAAAATTATGCTTTCCAGGACCCCGAGCCTGATGTGCTTTTAATCAATCTTTCCGGGACCCCGAGCCTGATGTTCTTTCAATCAATCTTTCCAGGACCCCGAGCCTGATTTGCTTTCAATCAATCGTTCCAGGATCCCGAGCCTGATGTGCTATCAAACCAATCTTTCCAGGACCTCGAGCCTGATGTGATATCAAACCAATCTTTTCAGGATCCTGAGCTTGATGTGCTATCAAACCAATCTTTCCAAGACCCTGAGCCTGATGTGCTATCAAACCAATCTTTCCAGGACCCTGAGCCTGATGTGAGTTTCCGGGTTCCGGCAATACCCGCCCTGTGTTCTCACACCTACCTTTTTACCTTATCGAGTTCCAACAGTATCCAATATGTGTTCTCGCACCTACCTTTTTATTTTATCGAGTTCCAGCAGTACCCAACCTGCATTCTCGCACCTACCTTTTTATGTTATCGAGTTCTGGTAGTACCCGACCTGTGTTCTCGCATTTACCTTTTTATTGCCTCGAGTTCTGGCGGTAGCCGACATGTGTTCTCACGTTTACCATTATTGTCTCGATTCCTAAACTTTATCTGGCTTTACAAGGTTGTGTGGTAATCGCTGCTTTCGCCTATTTTAGCAAAATTGGTGTTAATTTCTTTACTAATTACTTACAAAGATAACACTCAAACATCAGTTTTTTTGCTATCTAGTAAACAATTAGTAAAGAGGGGCAACTGTGAACACTCAATATTGTCCAGCCTATTTACAAAATCAATAATAAATTGCAAAAGTTTCAAAGCAACAAAATTTAATAAAAAAACATTTTTTTTTATATTTCCTAAAACCATTTTCATCCCTATTAGTTATTCAGTTCTTAAGCCAAGAGTAAAAAAAATTGTTACCAACGTTTTATGTTTACACATTTAGTAGTGAGAATCTTGAAAGAGGTAAACCAGAAGCCTTTCGGTTACACATTCAGCAGGTAAGGTAATGAGTCAAGAGCAACCTTAAGGGAGCAATAATTAGCATTAAGAGGCAGTTGTAGAATAGACAAGCATAAAGGCAAAAGATTATAATTGGCATCCTAAAAGGTTTGTTTTCAAACTGTATAAAAGGGATGGGTGCTTTGTTTGATAGAAGGGAGGCAATTCAAAACAGGAAGAACACCCTTTCTCCCTCTCTCCCATTGCTCCTCCATTCTCTCTTTTCCCTCACCACCTTTCTTCAACTCTCAGCCTTCATCTTATTTCTCTTCCATGCAATAATCATTATCCTCTTCTTCCACATTGTAATTCATAGTTACATACTCTCCAAGATTCAACCCAACCCGTCAATCTCTCCCTCATACTAATTCATTCAATGATGTTATCACGAAAGTGATCTTCACATAAAGCTGACTCCACCCAAACCAACCTTTTATTTTATGAGGTAGACGTGAAGTTAATATTTAGGGAAAGTTACGTCCAATTTTTTGAGGAATTACATAGTACATGATGGTTTGCCAATGGGATGCTTTCCAATGATTATATTGGTTCATATTATGATTTGAAGAAAGAACTTCTTCCATCTTATTTGGAACCAAACCTTAGCATTGGAGAGATTTTCTAAGCCAAAGGTGAAAAGGCTAGGAAGAAGAAGCTCATGCATTTTATGTTATTAGTGTTATGTGGAGAATGTTTGATCTTGGGAGTGCTTAAGATTATTGCTACTGGCTGGCTTGGATCTGCTCTAGATATAGAGAGTATCACGAATCATAGAATTTTAATCACTTGGACCACTAGTCAAAAGATACATTGCAGCATGCGAAGCTAATATGACCCATTGTGAGCAAATGATCCTAGCTATGTCATAGTGAATTCAATACCAATGGACCTAAGCAAAGAAATCTCAACTTATCTCTTTGTTGCATGCGAAGCTGATATATAAATCACGCATGTAGGATGTCGCAATAGGTATAACTTCTCACCCTATTCATTTATTTGATTCCTTTATCATTTTTTATCTTATAATAATTAATCTATTAAATAATTTCTTATACTTACATTGTATATCAATATTTTGTTTTATAACAATAACCAACCAAATACTTATAACTAAATACAATTTAACTACACAAATAATTGTGACATCCAAGTTTATGGAATTTTTGTAGTAAGGTCATGGTTCGAGTTGTCTCTAACTTCTCTGAAAATGAGAAGAAGGTCTACGACCAATACCGTTTCTAAGCTATTAATTTTACAGAATTTTTTTTTAAACACTATTTCATCATCTAAATAGAAGATGAAATTTTTATAGTAAGATCATGGTTCGAGTCATCTCTAACTTCCCTTAACCAATTTAATTAGTATTGAGTCATTTTAATTTTTATAATAAATGTGTGGGCTAACTTTTGTCCAACACTTAGTTTAATTAATTTAAGCATGTTTGTAATAAATCTGCCCATAAAAATTGACCAGAATAAAATTTGACTCGTGAGTAGTTAAGACAAGCCTAAAAGTGTAACCGACACTTTAATGCTTGGACCAACTTAATATTTTCGTGAACCAAACTTATTCTCACTTTGTCTAATTTTATTTGGCAGGTAAATAAAGTCTAATATGGCCGTTGGAAGGCATTTGCTCGAGGGAATCTTTAAAGTGACCGTAGAGAGGCTTAAAGGAGCATTGATGGAGCTTAAAGGCTATGTCTAGACCGTTGGAGCTAAAACCACCTGAGCATAATTCATTCTGAAGCATCCTAAGTCAATTCCAAGGCCGTTGGAGCAAAGTTGCTCGTGTGGAAATTGCATATGGCCATTTGAGACCTTAATGGTGCATTAAAGGTGCCTTATGCACATGACTTAGCCGTTG
>NW_017719494.1:0-1474 GCF_001865875.1 Lupinus angustifolius
GCAACACTTAGCCGTGGGAAATTCATTCCTTGACAAAGGAATCCTATGCCAACATCAAGTGGAACCGAGGAGCATTAACAAGGCATAAATCCAACATTTTCCATGTGCCAAAATTAGAAGAATCCTATGAAGCTCATCAAGGCTTGCTCGTGAGCATTAAGGAGTCTTCAAGTCTCTTAATCATTTGACTTAATGATGGAGCCATGCACTTAAGATGGAAGGGAATCCCATGCTCATCCAACCGTGACATTGAAGTTCAATTGGCCAAGTCATTAAGTTTGTTTTCAATTGTAATAAGGCACATGTGCCAATTCTTTTACTACTCGAATTTAGTCTAGATTAGGAGTAGATTAGATTCATTGCTTTTAGAGTATCCAATGTAAGCGTGCAAGGCATGCACTTTATGATTCCAACCGAGGGAGCCTTAGAGGCTTGCCTATATATGTAATGCTTCATGCTATGAAATAAACACATTGAGTCAAAACTAAATTGTATTCCTTTGTGAATCAAAGAGGATTATATCCTTGTGAGAGTATTCTCCAAAACTTCTTGGTTGAACCAAGATTAGAAGTTCTTATCAAGAACCAAGTGCTTGTGGCGAGCATCACTTGGCTTATCAAACAACTGAATTGTTTGTGGCGCCTCACCTCATATCTTTTCCATCTTCTTTTATCCAAACACAAGTTATTTCCGCTGCATATCTCAAAGGCTTAACTCAACCGTGAGCCTAGGCCATACACCAACCAAGATAGATCGTTTCAAGAGCCTTTTACTCAAGAGGTTCACATCAAGTGGCATCAGAGCTAGTGTCTTGCTTGGTGTTCACTAATCTTCTTTTGGGCGTGAGTATATCTATCTTACTTTATATTTCTTTATCTTTTCTTTCAAAGTCCGAAATCAAAATAAAAAAGTGTCAAAAAAAAGAGTCAAAGTCCAAAAATCAAAAGTGTCAAAAGTGATTCTTCAAAAAGTTCAAAGAATCTGAAAAGAGTCTCTACAAAATTGTTGAATTCTTTCTTTTGAGGTGTAACTCAAGTCACAACGTTCCAATTTTGAGAAGTTGGAGTGATTTTCTTTCACAAAATTCTTGGTTCAATACTTGGTTTACTTAAGAACGCCGTGGAGGATAGAGTGTTGAGTGAAACAAAAGTTCCTACATTTTCCACAAACAAAAAGTGAGTGATACACGTGAGTTTGAGTGAAATGTCTAATCACGAAAGTGATAGTTCTCTATTTTCCCCAAGGACAGCAACCCTACACGCCATGATCACAACACAATTTCTAACACTCCAAAGGCAAATGGAACAAATGAAGTTGGAATGTGATAGAAGGCTTGACAACCGAGCCCATTGGAGCTCAAGTGACTCGGATAGGGGCAGGCAAAGGAGGGAAGCAAGGAGGGGGAGGAGAAGAGAAGACAACAAAGTAGAAGGAATCAAGATAAAGCTTCCAACCTTTATTGGCAAAAATGATC
>NW_017719495.1:0-595 GCF_001865875.1 Lupinus angustifolius
AAAGGAGGAGAATTGGTGCTGAACCAATTGACTCATGGGAAGAAATGAAGTTGATCATGAGGAGACGGTTTGTTCCTAACTCCTATCAAAGGGATATTCATAACAAACTACAAAGGCTCACACAAGGGTCTAAAAGTGTTGATGAATATTTCAAGGAGATGAAATTAGCCTTATTGAGGTCCAATTTCCATGAAGACCGAGAAGCCACTATGGCAAGGTTTCTACTTTGTTTGAATCAAGACATCCAAGACATTGTTGAATTACCAAACTATGTTGAGTTGGATGATCTCGTGCAACCAGCAATGAAGGTAGAGGAGCAATTAAGGCGAAAAAAAGTCTAAATTCTCTTCTACTTCTAGTTCCAAGTATCAATCATCAAGATGAGTGGACAAACTCAAAAAGGAGAGTCCAATGAAGGAAGCTACACCTAGCACTAAGGGAGCCGTGACTACAAACCAAGGTAAATTGGCCATGGTTCCAAGTCAAAGGAGTAGAGATGTCAAGTGTTTTAAGTGCTTAGGCCTTGGACACATTGCTTCTCAATGCCCTACAAGGAAGACAATGATCATGACTAATGGAGAGATAGAATCTCAAT
>NW_017719496.1:0-1581 GCF_001865875.1 Lupinus angustifolius
ACTATGAGGATTCAGTTCTATGTGATGTGGTGGATATGGAGGCTAGTCATTTGCTACTAGGTCGTCCATGGCAGTATGATAAAAAAGCAACACATTATGGAAGAACAAACAAGTACACATTGATACACAACAAAAGGAGGGTGATACTTTCTCCATTGACACCCGAACAAGTATTAGAGGACAAGCGTATCTTGAAAAGAAAAATTGCTCTAGGAAAAAAAAAGAGAAAAACAAGAGAGAGTGAAAAGAAGCAAAAAGAGAAAAAGCCACTATACCTTATGGATAAC
Source organism: Lupinus angustifolius (assembly GCF_001865875.1). Lineage (NCBI taxonomy): Eukaryota > Viridiplantae > Streptophyta > Magnoliopsida > Fabales > Fabaceae > Lupinus > Lupinus angustifolius. The sequence goes on from NW_017719496.1 coordinate 288, forward strand.
GTGGAAGATCAAAGAGTTGTTCTAACCAAACAACCCACTATACCTCTATTTGTTTTCACAACTAACTTTGTTAAAATATTTCTAGAATTTTTCAGGAGCTTGGAATCATTAAGGGAGTTGATGACGGATGGGAGCCAAAGACAATGATCACTTGTCTTGAGATTGGACTCATGGATGGCTTAGTCAATCAAGTAGAATTTACTAAAGATTATGCCAAATCAACAAACATCCGAAAGCAAGGGGAGTCTTTATCTACTAATGATATTATGAATATTGATGGTTTGTTTCGTTTTGATGTAGGTGAAGAAGATACAATTTCGAGGTCGAAATCTCTTCAAGAAGGGGGGATTATATGATCCTCAAAGAACCTAATCTTGATCTTGGTGGTCTTGAAGGCATAAGTGGTCCTATGACTAGGGCTCGGGCAAAAAGGGCTCAAAATGCCTTTGGTCAACTCATAATGTTGATCCATGATGGTGAGCCAAAAATAGCCCAAGGGGGTGTAAAGATGCTCACTAGCATCTTGGTCCATGGCTCTGACCGAGCCAAGGATGGACCAGGCCATGCGCAGGACTCAGGCCACGGGTCTGGGCAAGGCGCCAAAAATGGCCCTGGCATGGAGCCAGACGCATCAGGCTCAATTCCTGATCGAGACAACCCTGACCGGGTTGGGGACTTTGGTGCACCCAGTGATGCACCAGGCGCTGGGCCAAACTGGCCTGGCCAGGAAATCTGACCAAGGCGCATGCGCCTAGAATGCTGCATCAGGCGTTGGGCGTAGCCTGACCGAGTCAGGCCTAGCCAATTTAATTAGTATTAAGTCATTTTAACTTTTATAATAAATGTTTGGGCTAACTTTTGTCCAACACTTAGTTTAATTAATTTAAGCATGTTTGTAATGAACCTGCCCATAAAAATTGACCAGAATAAAAATTGACTCGTGAGTAGTTAAGACAAGCCTAAAAGTGTAACCGACACTTTAATGCTAGGACCAGCTTAATATTTTCGTGAACCAAACTTATTCTAACTTTGTCTAATATTATTTGGCAGGTAAATAAAGTCTAATATGGCCGTTGGAAGGCATTTGCTCGAGGGAATCTTTACGGTGACTGTAGAGAGGCTTAAAGGAGCATTTATGGAGCTTAAAGGCTATGTCTGGACCATTGGAGCTAAAACCCCCTGAGCATAATTCATTCTGAAGCATCCTAAGTCAATTCTAAGGCCGTTGGAACAAAGTTGCTGGTGTGGAATTGCATATGGTCGTTTGAGACCTTAATGGTGCATTAAAGGTGCT
>NW_017719497.1:0-5864 GCF_001865875.1 Lupinus angustifolius
TTCATTGCTTTTAGAGTATCCAATGTAAGCGTGCAAGGCATGCACTTTATGTTTCCAACCGAGGGAGCCTTTGAGGCTTGCCTATATATGTAATGCTTTATGTTATGGAATAAACACATTGAGTCAAAAACTAAATTGTATTCCTTTGTGAATCAAAGAGGATTATATCCTTGTGAGAGTATTCTCCAAACCTTCTTGGCTGAACCAAGATTAGAAGTTCTTATCAAGAACGAAGTTCTTGTGGCGAGCACCACTTGAATTATCAAACAACTGAATTGTTTGTGGTGCCCCACCTCATATCTTTTCCATCTTCTTTTCCAAGTTCATAAATTGATGGGCCTTGGATCGGAGGTCTTCCATAGTGTGATCAGTATACTTGGCTAGCTTTGTTCGGAAGAGTCCATCCTTGAGACATGACCAACACATGGACGACCACCTTAGGGCTTAAAGTTCAGACCTTTATGGCCTCAACATTGAATTTGTCTAAGTGTTCATAGATAGACTCTGTGATCCTTGTCGAATCCTGGACAAGGTGTAGGATGACCATGGCTGTTCTTTGTTAGTTGTGAAGTGGATGTTGAATTGGATGGCTAAGGTGGACAATTGATTGATGCTGCTAGGGAAAACTGAGTGAACCACTAGAGAGCAATGCGCTTTAAAGTTAGTTGGAAGGCCCGACACATGATAAGATTCGTTGCACCATGGAAAAGCATAGATGCTCGAAAGCATCAAAGTAATCTTGTGGGTCGGAGGTGCCGTCATAGTAGTCGATGTTTGCTGGTCGGGCCAAACATTTTGGCAGGGGTTAAGACATACTGTCGTTAGTGAAGTGATGCTTGGCCCCGCAGATGTTGTGTTTAGAGAGGTGAATGTCGTTTGTGGTTTTTGTTTGCATGGGTGGGTTGTGGATTAGGTGTGATTCATCAGCTGATTCAACGGCGTGTACTTGGGTGACCGACCATAAGGGTTGGTAACTAGATTCCTTGTTGGATTGGTGGAGTTCCGCCAACAGATCAGCTTTCTGCTGAATTATTTTCTCATGCCTTTCCATGATATGCAAGAGTTGCCGCATGGTGGGCAGAGGTTGTTTTGGAGCATTGTGGTGGTTGCGGCTGACTTTTTGGGATAGTTTCACTCGGGATGGTGGATTGATGATGGTGTATGATGGTTGGAAGGCATGTTGGTGGGTGTTGATTTGATGTGGCTGGTAGGGTTTGCTTGATTTTTGGTGGTCACCATGGTGTAGGTAAGCCATAGACATCCCCAATATTCTTTTAGTGAATAAGTTTAGTGGGACGGGAGGTCTAGATAGTGCTTCTCTGGTATCCAATCTGGAGTTCTTCAAGGATCTGGATGGAGTTGGCTTGGACTCGTTGGTGGAGATACCTGAAAAGGTTATCCAACAATCAAGTCAATAGGACTATAGAGGTAATGCTTGGGAGCAATAAATGAGATAGAGAAATAAAGATTGCAAGTATGAATGATAACGATAATGAATGTGTGTTACTTCCTAATGTGCGAGCCCCTATTTATAGTGGTTGAAGTGGATGACGTGGCTCTAGAGAGTACTATTGGCATGGACAACCATCCTGACCTATCGAGGGCTACTTTTCCCATGCCATGCAGCTTTGGTAGGACCATACTCTATACATGGTTGACTTGTAGCTTGTGATAGATATGGCAGCTGTATTGCATTATGTTCTTGTCGTGTTGTAGAAGGGTAGGTTGGATTTGCAGGCAGCGTGGCAGTGCATTATTGGTGGCGTGTCAGATGGGGAGTGGTCCTAGTCCCGATTTGCGATATCTGGTCATGAAAGGATTGGCTTTTGAGCAAGCTCATTGACCGATCGTACTCAATCTTTGCCTGATCAACTACGCGACTACCTTCAATAGTTAAGACGTCCGAATAATCGGGATGGAACATGTTTCAATACTTTCAATACAACTAGTATCCAGTTTTCTCTTCAATCAATAAACATAATCATCTTCTCTCAAAAAATCTCTTTCTCTATGTTTTCTTCTGTTATGTTTCTGTTGATGCACTTGTGTCCATATGTTTATGATTTCATTACATATTAAGGGTGAGACACTATGTGTGCATCGTGTTTGGTGCATTAATTCAACAATGTTATCAAGAGCAAGGTTGAGAAAGACTCTTTGCGGATCTTGGGCAGTGATTGAGAGATGGAAAGGAGATTAAACACTACTTAAGCATATAGTAAAGAAATTTGTGATAGTGTAGATCCAAGATGACTAAGGGCAACGAGTTTGCAATTACACTACCAATTCATGACACTAAGAATTATGAAAGATGGAGAATTCAAATGAGAACTATCTTTGGATTCCAAGAAGTGCTTGAGATAGTTCAAAATGGATATCAAGAAATTGGTGAGAATGCAAATGAGGATCAAAGGACAAGTTATATAGAATCCATGAGGAAGGATTGCAAGGCTTTATTTCTAATCCACCTATGTATTGATGGAGCCAATTTTGAATGAACTGTTGGTGCCAAGGCAGCATGAGATAGCTTGGAGAAAAGCAGTGAAGGGGCTGCAAAGTTGAAGAAAGTGAAGCTTCAAACCATCAGAAGAAAGTATGAAGTTCTTCAAATGGAGGAAAATCAAGCTATTGCAGACTACTTCACCAAGATTCTCAAACTCACAAACCAGATGAAATCGTGTGGAGAAGTGGTGAAAGAACAATTTGTGGTTGAAAAAAATACTTAGGACATTAACTCATAAGTATGATAACATTGTTGTGGCAATAGAGGAGTCCAAAAAACATGAAGATTATAAGGTTGAGGAGTTGCAAAGCTCTCTTAAAGCTCATGAATAGAGGCTAAAGGAGAGATGTCATGAAAAGAATGAAGATAATACATTCCAAGCACAATCATTCAATAAATCATATGGACAGTGGAATATGAACAAGAAAAAGAGATATGGAACAAGTATGAGCAGGGTGCTTCATCTCAGAAATCAAACAACTCAAACCATCTGCAGTATGATCAAAGAAAATGATCACCAGGCAGAAGAAAGTTTGAGAAGAGAAATGTGCAATGCTACAATTGCAGAAACTATGGACATTATGCAGCGGGATATAAGTCCAAAAGACTGCTAGAAAAGAAAGATGAAGAAGCAAGATTGACACAAAATGAAGGATATGATGATGATGATCACTACTTGCTTATGGCTAATGTCAAGAACAATGATGAGAATGGTAAGTTCTGGTATCTTGACACTAATGTTCCTACCACATGATATGAAAGAAAGAGTGGTTCAGAACACTTGATGAATCAGCAAAGAGAAAAGTCAAGTTTACTAATCACAATGCAGTTTCAGCAGAAGGAATTGGCAAGGTAATGATCCAAATAAAAGATGGGAAGAAAGAATGCATTTCCAATGTTCTCTATGTTCCTAAGATGAAGAGTAACCTTCTCAACCTTGGACAATTGATAGAAAAGGGTTATACAATGGATATAAAGGATGGCATGTTGAACGTGTCTAATAAAAACAAGCTCAATATCTTGAAGGCTCCACTCTCTCCCAATATAACATTCAACATTGTCATACAAATTGTAAGACTAAGATTGCAACTAAGAGGGGAGGGGGTGAATTAGTTGACTTAAAATCATGGCCACTTTTTCTGCAAAATCAAGAGTTAAGTGCAGCAGAGAAATTATACAGAAAATTAACAAGTAAAAAATCAAGAGATAAAGGAGAAGAGAGTACACTGAAATTTTATATTGGTTCACCTTCTTGTCCACCAAAGGCTACGTCCAGTACTCTTGCAGCATAAGAGATTTCTTCACTAAATATTATGAGTTGTAATTACAATATCTCACCCCGAGACCTCTATGTACCTTACACACTTACTAATACTTATGTCACTCTTGAAAAACACCTTTTCAAGTGACTCTATCCCTTTTCTTATCACACCCTTGTGAAAGAAAGATTTCTGAAATGTCAATGAAGAATTTACAACAATGGAAGGATTACCTTTACAAGTATTGAATGTAATATCACTTGTAATCCGATAACTCTTTGTATACTAAGTAATAATGCTTTTATAAGTTTTTAAAATTTTGAAACACTTTACTTCAAGCAACTCATAAAATTCACTTTGAAATTTTAAGAACAAATTGCAAAAAAGTGCAGAAAATATTTCAAAGAATTTTTAGAATTATGTTTGAAAGTTTGTGTAAGAGTTATATGTTTCATTCTGAGTTTCAATGCCTTTAAATAGGCTTTCTAGCCAGCCATAACACCTCTTTGAAAGGGTAGGAATTGATTGGAATGAAACCATTTCGTTTGGGATGAAAACCATTCATTTTGAAATATGAAAACTAGTGTAACAACTCTCAATAATCAAGTAGAAAATTTGTTAGACGATTATACCATTCACGTGGAGCTTGCTTCAAGGCATAGAGATCTTTCTTTAATTTGTAAACATGAGAAGAATATTTGTAATCTTCAAAATCAGGAGGTTGTTCTACAAACACTTCTTCTTGAATATATCCGTTGAGAAAAACACTCTTTACGTCCATTTGATATAGCTAAAAGATATAGCTGAAAATTTAAAGAACAAGCATATGTAAGTAATAGCCTAATAGCTTCAAGTCTAGCAACCAGAGCGAAGGTTTCATCAAAGTCTTTACCTTCTTCCTGATTGTATCCTTGGGCTACTAGTCTAGCTTTATTTCTAACAAAAATACTATTTTCATCAGATTTATTAGGAAATACCCAACGAGTTCCTATGATATGCCTATTTTTAGGTCTAGGAACAAGTTCCCAAACTTCATTTCTCTCAAACTGGTTTAATTCTTCTTGCATTGCAAGAATCTAGTGTTCATCCTTGATTGCATCATCAATCTTGGAGGGTTCTATTTGAGAAATGAAGGCCATGTTAAGACATGCATCTTCTAGCATTAAGCGAGTAGTAATACCCTTGCTAATATCATTGATGATGTTGTCAATAGGATGATCTCGATGAGTTCTCCATTCTTTTGGTAAATCAGAGTGAATATGCTTTTCTTGAGAGGATAGATTATCATCCACTTTCAAATGCTCGGATTTAGTTGTAGAATCAAAAATAGACTTTTCATTAGAAGGTGAACTTGCAAGAGCTCTTCATCGAGAGTTAAACCATCCTTTATTACAAGATTGGTTTCATCAAAAGATACATGAACGAACTCTTTCATGGCTAGAGTTCTTTTATTAAAAATTCTATAAGCTTTACTCGTAAGAGAGTAGCCTAGGAAGATACCTTCATCAGCTTTTGCATCAAACTTGTCTAGGTTATCTTTACCATTATTTAAAACAAAACATTTACCAAATACACACAAATGAGAAATGTTTGGTTTTCTACCTTTAAAGAGTTCATATGGAGTTTGGGAGGTTAGTTTCATTCAACATTGTATGAGCCAGTTCTTCTAAAGACTGATTCTTTCTCTCTACAACACCATTTTGTTACGGTGTTCTAGGAGAAGAAAAATTGCGATTGATGCTAAGATCATCACAGAATTCTTCAAACGAAGAGTTTTGAAATTCTCCCCCATGATCACTTCTTATAGCAGCGATTTTAGTGATTTTTCATTTTGAACTCTTTTAGCTTAAATGCTAAAGGCTTTGAATGCCTCATTCTTATGAACTAAGAATAGAGTCCAAGTATATCTGGAAAAATCGTCTACTATAACAAGAGCATAATAGTTACCACCATAACTTTATGTTCTTGAGGGGCCAAATAAGTCCATGTGTAGTAACTGCAATGGTCTATCGGAAGAAACCATATGCTTAGGTTTAAAAGAAGTCTTTGTTTGTTTACCCATTTAACAAGCATTATATAGTTTGTCTTTAACAAACTTCATT
>NW_017719498.1:0-1871 GCF_001865875.1 Lupinus angustifolius
CTTACCAATGAGTTTAGAGTTTTGAGAATTCTTACTTTCGATGATGCACTTATCCATGTAGAATGCCACATGAAAGCCTTTGTCACATAATTGACTTATGCTTAGTAGGTTGTGCTTGAGTCCTTCAACATACAATACACATTCTATAGTTGTTGAGGGTGGCTTGCCAATTCTACCAACTCCAAGTATTTTTTCTTTATTGTTATCACCATATGTGACACAACCTTTGTCCCTTGGAGTAAGGACATATAACTTATTTCTATCGCCCATCATGTGCTTTGAGCAGCCGCTGTCCAAGTACCATAAGTTGCAGGCGGCTCTCAAAATTATCCTGCAAAACAGATTAAGTTTTATTAGGTACCATATATGCTTTGGGTCCTATATGGTTAATACCTTTCTCAACCCATCTGTAATATCCTAGGGGTACACCGCATTTTCTAATTATGCAAGTATTTGGTGTATGCCCATGGTTTTTACAATATGTACATGCTGATTGATGATTATGAATCCTAGATTTATTACTGTGTTCAAATGTATGGATACGTTGTTTATGAAAATTTATCTTCGTTGAGAGACTTTGTTTCTTAGAAACATGCCCTTTTGAAGAGCCAAGACCTCTTCGGTCTGTTGAGTGTCTTTGATCATTAATGATCTTTTTCAAACTTTTTCTACTCTTATTCAGCTTATTAAGTTCAATACTTAATGTTGAAACTTTATTTTCAAGAGCAATGTAGTTTTGACATGAAGATGATAAGGGTTTGTTTCTAAATGCATCTAACTCAGTTTTTTGTTTTAGAAACATTTTTGTGAGTTTGACATATTCATGCAAGTCATTAAATGCAGTTTGTAATTCAGAAGAATATATTTTAGTATCGTTTACCTCTTCATCATCAGAAAGATGAGATGTCATTAAGGAGAGATGTGTTTGTTCTTCATTTTCTTGTTCAGATGCGGAACTGGTATCATTGTCTTCCCAAACAATATAGGTTCTTCATCTAGTCCTCATTTCATTCTTCCCTTTGAATGAACTCTTTTTCAGGTTTGGATAGTCCATCTTCATATGACCAGACTTGCCATATTCAAAGCATGTAAAGTTTTAATTTGAAGTGGAGGCGTCATTGTTCTTGGTGAATTTCCTCATTTGTCCAGTTTTAGCACCCTTGTTCCTTTTAAGGAACTTACTAAACTTCTTTATAAGAAGGTTCATGTCTTCCATCTCTTCCTTATCAGATTCATCTTATGATGATTCATATTTGTCTGCTTTCGCCTTGAGAGAAATATTCTTTTTTTCTTCTCTTGCTCTTCATGTTGGTCAAGTTGATTGAGTTCTAATTCATGTTCCTACAATTTACCAAACAAATTAGCCAAGGACATTTTTGATAAACTTTTCTTTTCAGAAATGGTTGTTACCTTTGGTTGCCATGTTCTGGTGAGTGATCTTAGAACTTTCAAGTTCAAGTCACTATTTGATAGTAACTTACCAAGTGCAATAAGGTGATTTGTGAGGTGAGTAAATATTTCATATTCTTGGGAAAGAGTGTTGAGTCTCGACCTCTTTACCTCTTCAGTTTCTTCATGTGTAGTCTCTAGAGTATCCCACATTTCTTTGGCAGATTTGCAGTTTGATACTATAAAGAACTCATCAATGCCAAGTGCTGAAGTGGGGATGTTCTTTGCTTTGAGATCATATTGCACCTTCTTTTTATCTTCATCATTCCATGAAGATTTGGGCTTTACTTCCCTTACACTGTTGACTACAATGAAGGGTTCATATGGTCCTTCTTCAATTGCATTCCATATGTCCAAGTCTTGAGATTATATGAAGATTCTCATTCTGATTTTCCAAAAGTCATAGCACTCTCCAACAAAGC
>NW_017719499.1:0-2404 GCF_001865875.1 Lupinus angustifolius
AGAAATTATGCAGAAAATTAACAAGTAAAAAATCAAGAGATAAAGGAGAAGAGGGTAGACCAAAATTTTATACGGGTTCACCTTCTTGTCCATCAAAGGCTACGTCTAGTACTCTTGCAGCACAAGAGATTTCTTCACTAAATATCATGAGTTGTGATTACAATATCTCACCCCGAGACCTTTATGTACCTTACATACTCACTAATACATATGTCACTTTTTGAAAAACACATTTTCAAGTGACTCTATCCCTTTTCTTATCACACCCTTGTGAAAGAAAGATTTCTGAAATGTCAGTCAATGAAGAATTTACAACAATGGCAGGATTGCATTTACAAGTTTGGAATGTAATATCACTTGCAATCTGATAACTCTTTGTTTACTAAGTAATAATTCTCTTATATGTTTGTAAAACTTTGAAACATTTTACTTCAAGCAACTCAGAAAATTCACTTTGAAAGTTTAAGAACAAGTTGCAAAAAAGTCCAAAAAATATTTCAAATAATTTTCAGAATTATGTTTGAAAGTTTGTGTAAGAGTTATATGTTTGATTCTGAGTTTCAATGCCTTTAAATAGGTTTTCCAACCAGCCATAAAACCTCTTTGAAAAGGGTAGGAATTGATTGGGATGAAAACCATTCATTTTGAAATCTGAAAATTGGTGCAACAACTCTCAGTAATCGATTACAGCCTTGAGTAATCGATTACTCAAACACGATGTCCAACAGGGAAATTAAAATTTAATTAGAGTAATCGATTACCCTGCACAGTTTTTGTTGGGTAACTGGTTTTCTCACTTATGTAACCTGTTACGTAGATACAGTAACTTGTTACACACTATTTTTGAAAATTGTTTTGTTTATACTTGAAGTGTTTCAATTTTCTTAAAAAATAGTTTGAGCATTACTACTATTATATATTCGAGAGTATAGGATAGAAGTACCTATTTAGAGTTAGACTAATTTGTCTTGAAGCTTTGTCTTCATAAGTATTCTTCATTTTCTTCTTTTTGGTGATGTTGGTGTGTTCATCAAAACCGTGCCAAGGTCAGGACCAAAGATCTTCTTCACACAAATCAGTGATCAAAAGTGCTTTCAATCAACAATTGAGAACAATACTTGGCTTTGGCACATAAGGTATGTACATCTAAACTTTAAGAGTTTAGATTTGCTTGAAAGAGATGGAATTGTGACTGGTCTACCACACACCAAAGCACCAAAAACGCTATGTGAAGAGTGCCTCTCAAGCAAGCAGACAAGGAATTTTTTTGTCTCACATGTTCCTAAAAAATCAATAAAGGCTATGGAGATAGTTTACTCAAATGTTTGTGGACCCTTTAAAGAAAGTTCTATTGGAAGAAATAGGTACTTTGTGACATTTATAGATGATCATACTAGAAAAGTATAGATCTATCTTATTAATAAGAAGAGTGAGGTTCTAGACACATTCAAAAGATTCAAATCACAAGTTGAAAAACAAATTAAGACCAACATAAAACTGTTGAGATCGGATGGAGGAGGAGAATATGTATCAGCGGAATTTTATGATTTTTGCATCAAGAAATGGATCATTCATGAAGTCATAGCTCCCTACACATCTTAACATAATCGGAATAGAACATGTTTCAATACTTTCAATACAACTAGTATCCACTTTTCTCTTCAATCTATACAAATAATCATCTTCTCTCAAAACTCTTTCTCTATGTTTTCTTCTGTTCTGTTTCTGTTGATGCACTTGGTGTGCATAGGTTTATGATTTCATTGGATATTGAGGGTGTTGCACTATGTGTGCATGGCATTCCAACTCTTCGTGCCCTTACATCATTGTAAACAATGCAACCATTTTACGTTCTATTATATAGGGCTTTACTCTTCAACCTCATTTCTCATTATTTTATGTAACTTGTAACTCTCACCTATGTAAGTACCAGAGTGCAACTAAGAGGGGGGGGGTGAATTAGTTGTATTAAAATAATGGCCGCTTTATCTGCAAAATCAAAGCTAAAGTGCAGCGGAACAATATGCAGAAAATAATAGGAAATAAAATGAAAGAGATAAGGAGAAGAGAGTACACAAGGAGTTTTATACTGGTTCACCTTCTTGTCCACCGAAGGCTACATCCAATACTCTTGCCACACAAGAGATTTTCCACTAAGAATTATGAGTTGCAATTACAATATCTCACCCCGAGATCTCTATGTACCTTACACACTCCCTAATTCTTATACCCTTGGAAAACACATTTCTAAGTGAATCTATTCCCCTTTCTTTTCACACCCCGTGAAAGAAAGAATTCTTTACAAGAATGAAGAATATTCAACTATGGCAGATTGCCTTTACAAGTATGAAACTTATGTAACTTGCAATCCAAACTCTGAATATATATAGAAGTATATAATGCT
>NW_017719500.1:0-9334 GCF_001865875.1 Lupinus angustifolius
ACTCAATGAAGTAACCTGTTACTCAATGAAGTAACCTGTTACATACTATTTTTGAAAAATGTTTTAAGTCTTGTAAAAGTGTCTCACATTTTCTAAAAAATAGTTTGAGCAATTTATACTTATATATACTTAAGAGTTTAGGATAGAAGTACTTACAAAGACTTAATCTAATGTCTTGAAGCTTTATCTACATTTGTCTTCATAAATCATCTTCCTTTTCTTCTTTTTGGTGATGTTGGTGTCTTCATCAAAACCGTGTCAAGTTCAGGAACAAGATCTTCTTCACCAACTTTTTATAAAGTTCATCAAATAGACCCTAAAAATTTCTCCATGCTTCGTGTGTCTTTGACCATGTATTACTATTACTGCAAAGTTGTGATGCTAGCCATCTAAGACAATGTATTACTATGCCTGAGACAATTGACTTTCACCAAAGACCATTAACTTTCGGCTAAGTTATCTCATATTTAATACTTCATTAAAATATATGCAACAATTACTTAATTACGCAACCCTTATATACTATTAATGTTTTAAATTGCAGTCCAAAACCACATTTGTGATTGCAAAAATAATTATGTTTCATATAATAGTATAATAATTAAGGACATAGTTAAGGTATATTGGCTAATTATGGAAGGAACATCATTTACTATAATATTATTTCTATTTGAATAATTAAATGAAGTTAGTATTATATAAAATAACATGACTATTTGTAAAGTCATGTTTTATGAAAGAAGGTGTTTAATAGAAGGTTCCTCGTTCTTAGAAGATAATAAGGATAACCATAATTGGTTATAAAAAAATAACCAATATTGACAAATTATCATTATAAGAAACAAGTAAAGACATTCAATATAATTGTTCAAAGATCACAACTTTCCCACTTTACTTGTTCTTAGTATATAATAAGGATACCCATACTTTATAAATTATTAATGGAAGAAACAAGTAAATACATGTACTATAATCTTCGAGGACCACATAGAAATGGATATTTTTATCAATGAAGTCTTGTTAAAAGCAAATTAAAAAATGAACAAATCATCGAAAATATTTTTAGGTTGAGTTGTGTATTAGATTACTCTCCTCAAGATATTTTATAACACTATGAAAATGTATATACATATTATTAATCACGATGTACACAAAAGAGTGCAAATCACTATTTCGGATGACCATTTCATCGTGAAAACCGTTCTTGAATTACACCTACAAATATCATTGGCAATTTGGGCAAGCCCATGGGGCCCGCCCACAGTTATTGGGCGGACATGGAATAAAAAATGTGTACATCTACCATAAAATGTTCATCCAACATGTCCTATTCACCCGTGGACATTTCCAACAGGCAAAATGGACAGCCCATAGACATTATTAGATAAAGTATTGAATATCAAATATGTAAAAAAAATATATTTTGTTAAATATGAGAAAGTTTGTTTCATTTGTTATATATGCATTTGTATATCAACTGTAAGAAAGTACTATCATTTTCTTATTATGTATATGTATTTGTATTTTGTATATTACATATATGCATATGTACTATTCCTTTTGTATTTGTATGTAAAATATGTTCTATACATATTTCATATTATACTGCATATATTATTCCATATGTATGATTGTTTTTTATGATTAATATATTTATATATTTGTATGTAAAATATATACTGTTTATTTTGTATGAAGTATATATAAATTTGTATTTTTTTTATAGTTTTGTTTAGGGCGACCCACAAGTCTGTCATTTCCATGTTTAGGACGGGCATGACATGATATTTCATGCCCTATTTAAAAACGGGCATGCCTATGCCCGCCCTAATTTAGTCGGGCATTGCATGGGCATAGGCAGGACGGGCAGGGCGTCCCTAATTGCCAATACTACCCACTAGTATGGCTTTTGTCACTTAAAGTTAGGACTAATGCCACTCAGAAATTATTTATGTGTCATATAATGAAAGAGATGGAAGAAAGGCAGAAGTGCTTCAATAGAGAATAAAGGGTAGAAGGATAGAAGAAAAAGTGAGGAAATAGGTTTTAACTGATTTGATTTGCCAAGAAGTCAAATGCTCTATTTATATGCATGGGAACCCAAACGACCAGGAAAATAAGGATCCATGTTACATAAATTATAAAGAAACAAAAGACTAGATGAGCATAAACGGAGTGAACAATGGCAAATATGGATCGTGTGTGGGATGTACACTTACGTGTTCCCACATAGTAAAAACTAGTACTTTTTCTTAGACAAGAACTCATAAGGTAGAAAATAAATTTATAAGTGAAATAAAATATATGATATATAGACAAAAGTATTTGATTATTGAAGAAAAATCATTAAATTTCTAATGTCAAATCAGAATAAACTAGGAAAGAAATAAAGCATTGGGTAGGATGATAGAAAAGCGTAGTGGGAAAAACATTACGGGTCTAAATCACATAGATACTTAACCAAAATGAAGTCTAACTAGTTTGGTTCATGTGGAAGCATGTCAAAAGGGTACATTAAGCCTATATTTTGGAGTTATGAGCGATATGAATGAGAGAAATCAAAAGGTAAGGATGGGGAGAGACAGAGAAAAGAAGACAAATCAAGTTAAATATGTTCTTTGTTTGAGAGTGTGAAATTTAGACTAAAGAAGACAAAAGTTATGATAATGCAAGAAATTTGTTTTACTCCCTTTAAAAATCTAATTAACTTGGGAAATAGATAAAAATATAATTATAAACTTTTATTAAAGACGTTTAGATACTTTGACATGTTTGTCTCAAAAAACCTCAAATTGGGGAAACTATGAAAATGAGCATGTGGAGAGTTTTAGAGGGCTCTAGAAAATATTTACCTTATCTTTCCCTTAACTCCAAAAAAAAAAGAGGCTATGTCCAAAGTCATCCCTTCCCCACCAAAACAATACTCATAAACAAAGCCAAATGGTATGTTAATGAGTTAAGTTTTGGTGGGTAATGAAAGAAAATGGACGGCTTCATAATCATCTCACAAGTATATTTTGTAACTCTAAAGCCTTCATTTTTCTTCTATCCTTCAAAACCCAACTCGCAAGCGAATATAAAAAATTTATTAGTACAAAAGCATATTTGTTCCATCCTGGTTATTCGCCCCTTCAAGATCGGATATTCCAGGTCAGGTCCAGGATCACTCCTCATTTGACACATCGCCATCAATGCACTACGACTCCACCTTACAATCCCACCTACCCTTCTACCACACGAAAAGAATAGAGTGCCATACGGCTGTCAAGCCTACCACAAGCTACAAGTCAACTATGTACAAAGTACTGCCCTGCCAAAGCCGCCTAGCATAGGAAAAGCAGCCCTCGACAGGTCAGAATGGTCAACCATGCCAACATTACTCTCTAGAGCCACGTCACTCATCTTAACAACTATTAATAGGGATCTCCCCCCAAGAGGAAGTGTCACTCTATCATTATCATTGAATCCCTCATAACTTGTTATTATTATTCTCTACTTACTTCTCATATCTCATTTATGGCTCCTATGCATTACCTTTATAGTCTTACTGACTTGATCATCGAAGAACCTTTTTAGGTACCTCCACTAGCGGGTCCAAGTCAACTCCATTCAGATCCCCAACCCTGATCGCCAGATGATATGGCTCAACAGTCGATTCTTCTCGAGACGATTGACCATAACAGTTGGAAAAAAGAAAAGAGGATGAGTACGTGACCAAAAACATAAAAATTGCAGATAAACGACTTAATACCTACAAATTCGACTTTCAAAGGCATGGTCCCCATTGGACAGGTCTGAACAGGATAGCTTCGAACCACTATCAACCCATCCCAACATTACCTGGGCTGCCTCAATCTTCGGGCCCTCAAGGCTCTCAAAGGAAAAACTGAACCTTTGGATGACATTTCATGGAGGCTGCCACTCTAGGAGAACTGGAAACAATGCTCACCACAAGATCCATAGGCCCACTGATGGGCTGCTCCCCGGATTTCAACCCGGTAGTGCCTTGCCTTCCAGTTTTTGGCAGAAGAGTCGAATGGGTGGAACAAGGCGTGATTGTTCTTCGATTGAAGGCAAGTCCACCCACGACGTCCGATCCTCTCTTATAAGGCTAGAAACGAGCCAATTCGAACTAGAACTCAACTTGGTTCAGCTCGATAAGGATTGGCTCAGCTCGAAACTCGACTCGAGTTCGATAAGAGTTATTTTTTTAGCTCGAATTCGTCTCCGTTAAAGTTTGCGAACTGTTCGGTTCATTTCAAATGGTTCATTTGGACAACTCATATAATTAATTAAACTTTGAAAAATACTTGAAATTTTTTTATATATATAAATATAATCTTTTTTATATATAATAACAATGAATATAAAAAATAATGTATAGGTCATAATAAACATAAAAATTAGTTATATATATATATCGAGCCAGCTCATGAACCTAACGAGTCGCACTATATCCAACTCAAGTTCGGCTCGTTTATTTAGCAAGCTCAATATCCAGTTCAAGTTTAGCTCATTTGGTTCATGAACCAAGTTTATAAAGCTAAATAACGAATTGAGTTTCGAAAGAATACCAAGTTGGTTCAACTCTTTGCTAGCCCTATTCTCTTCGTTCGGTTTAGTGTTGTGGGTTACCCAAAACATCTAGAATAACAGGCAAACAATGCAAGAGAACCTCATCGCCTTGCAAAAAAACCCGAATGCATGGATAAATCCCTAGGCGTTTGGGTGTAGCTGAGATGGGGCAACCCCTAGATGGTTCAGCATATCCACATACCACTCATCCAAAGGTATTTTGAGCCCGATCTTCCGGGTGTAGTATTCATACATAAAGAAACTGTACTTGTCCCCCCAATCCATGTAAAGATCCTAGAAGACCCGATCTTCAAAAGTTGGAGCGTGTAGTTGAGTACAGTTTGACGCACATGCTAGCACGATAACATTAGGCGTCACTTTCTAAGGAAAATAGTTGGCGGTACCCAGCACTTCCCGGTCAACCCACCAATAGCGGTAATCGGGGTTATCCAGACCCTCAACGATCAGAAACCTATTCACCATTCCCATGTATGATATTGACATCTGCAACCTATTACCAAAAGAAGCATCAGATTCCGAACTGGATTTCCTCTCCACGACCGGACGTTGCTTCTCCGGAAAAGCTGTTGGTCTATACCTACAACCTCTTTTCCTATCAACCTCCAGCTCCAATGGGCCACTAGGGCCAGAAGTGTCAGATAACTAGTCCCTCTCTAGGCAAGTCAATCCCTAGTACAGGATGACCGCGAGACGAAATTGGGCGGAGGTCCGAACAAAACCTCTACCTCAACGGAACAAGACTCCAGGTCAGTAATAAGGACCATGACTTTGAAAGGAGAAAGGAAAGAGAATTTACCTAGAAAGAAGTTTAAAAAGAGTTGAAAGAACATGCGAGGTTGATTGGTAGCAGAGTAGTTCCATTACCAGAAAATGGAGAAGGATCTCCCCCTATTTATAGGCAAAGCTAGTTCAAAGCCACCCCTCACGACCCAACTCAAAACACATCATACGCGTTCAAAAGACACTCAAGTGTGATCCAACGGTGACCGAAGAATCATGACAGAAAAACGGCAAGAAATGAACCAACAAAGCATACTCGAGTCTTTGCATCGAAAAACAGCCTGATAACCAAAAGGCATTAATGATGGCCTCGTGTTGCACAACTCGAAAGGTTAATAACACCCTACCAATGCACATAGAGTTTACTAGCATGCTCGCCCTCTAAACATACTACTAGACTTGAGACAACTGTTCCATCCTTGTTATCTAAGCATCCTAACTATTTAAGGGTAGTTGTATACCCGACTAGGAAAGGCCAAGTACAATCGGTTTAGGAACTTGTCCGAAAACCAACCCCTTCACGACCAGATATTCCAGGTCGGGTCCAGGACCACTCCTCGTCTGACATGCCGTCAACAATGCACTACCACACCATCTTACAATATCACCTACCCTTCTACAACACGACAAGAACATAGTGCAATACGGCTGACATGCCTGCCACAAGCTATAAGTCAACTATGTATAGAGTACGGCCCTACCAAAGCCGCCTCGCATGGGAAAGTAGCCCCTGACAAGTCAGAATGGTCGGCCATGCCAACAATACTCTCTAGAGCCATGTCACCCATCTTAACCAGTATAAATAAGGATTTCCCCCAACAGGAAGTATCACTCTATCATTATCATTGAATCCTTCATCACTTGTTATTACTATTTTCTACTTACTTCTCATATCTCATTTATTGCTCACGGTCATTACCTCTACAATCTTACTGATTTGATCGTCACAAAAAAATTTCAGGTATCTCCACCGGCGAGTCCAAGCCAACAACATCCAGATTCCTGAAGAGCTCCAACCTGGATACCCAAGATCTCATACCCAGACATTCAGTCTAACCAAACTATTCATCCATAAAAGAACACTATCAAATCTCATATGAGTGGAAAAACTTACTAGTATATTGTTTCTCACATGATCTTACTAAAATGGGATTGCTTATGATTATGGTTTCGAAAGAATCTTAACGATGGTGAAAAACTAATGCTCTGATTCCTACAAAAGCTTAACATATGACAAAATTCATGGGTCCAATAAGGGTGGGAAGCTTAACGAATATGGGCCTATTGAAGCTCACGCAAGAGAAAAAAATCTTATAGGCCTGGTTCCCATAGAACTATAGAAGCTTAGAGGATGCACTTTTCGGCCTCAAGTTTTTAATTTTGTCCCCGAATTTTTGTGGAAATCCTATAATATTCTTACATCTTTCTTCTTCCTCAAACCTTTCAAGATTCAGAAACCCTTCAGAACCCTTGATACTTTCATGCATCCACAAACCGTTCAAACGCCATCATATTCAGTGTACTTAATTTTTTGGTTTGCTCTTTGTTCGTTTTCGATTTTGTCTACCCTTTTGTGTATTTTCAGACATATCTGTGTCTAAATAAAAAATATATTTCAATAAGTTTGCATCGGAATTAAATTAAGGGTGTAAACATGTTAGGTCAGATTTTGCCTTAAATATACTCAACCTATATAGTATATAAGAGTCTGGAATTGGTCCGTTAGCCTGTTTAAAGAAATTTCACAGCTTAAGTCTAATCTGTTTAAAAGTAAAAGTCTGTTAGCAGTCTGTTTAAAAGTCTATTATACTGTATGATCAGGCTACCATGTTTATATTTAAATAAGCTTATAGACCTACTTTTAGTTAGGCTCATCTAATCTAATAATTAAATTTTATTTTTGTATAAAATTTTATATTAATATTACATATATATAATGATATTATTTATATTAAAATAATATAATTTTAACATTCTTATATAATATAACTAAATAGGTCGGCCTATTACGCTTAATATGCCTTTTAGGTGGACTAAAGTATGACTTCTTAAGTTAAATAGTTTTTTAAAAAGGTTGAGTCTGACATGTTCATGAAAAAAGTCTGGTCTGACCTAACCTAGCCTGTTATAAGTCAGGTAATAGACCTATGATAAACGGCCTGACCTGTTTCTACTCTCAATTGGAATGTAAAATACATTATGCCTAAATGTAAAATATATTTCGACAAATCATTGTAAGAATGGATATTTTTCAAAAATTATTACATCAGACAATATACCATAGGAAACAATCTTGTTTCATTATTAATGGGCTAGCAACCCTTTTTGTCATACAACACCTGCATTCTTGGTACTATAGCGGGATTTCGAGTCAATTTGAGTTTTGATAACAGAACTCAAGTTTGTGCACATAAATTAACATCATGCTTTTACTTAGTTCGTTCATATATCCAAAAGTATGGTATCCCATATATTGTAATGGAGTTTTGAAAAAAAATCGTTTCATTGCACCAAAAAGTCATAGTACAAAGCATGTGATGGTAATTGTGCTGGCATAGCCTTTTCCGAATAATACATCCCACAATGCTATATCATGTTAAGATAAGTCTCACATTGAAGCTAACTTTTGGGTAGTATTAGGTTTAGTCAGTATAACATAATATCATAGTGTGGTACTTTCAATGACATTATTGTTTTATTTTTGATTTTCCACGTGAATGCTTGTACTTGATGCAATTCTATCTAAACCAAGAATATCTACAGGTATGTGAGACTAACTCTCCCAGCAGGTATTTTGTCTATCCACAAGACTCGAACCCGAGACCTTACTTAATGGGAATCAAACATGTACCACTTGAACCAACATCCGTTGATAATGACATTATTGTTTGATATAATATTACTATTATAACATCAGTTATAATATTAAACAGTTCTTACATATATACATCAAACACATATATAGCAACAGAAACATATATATCAAATTAAACAACTTCAAGCACATTCAACAATACATAAATAACTAACACCATTAAATATATATTGTCTACTAATGCAACAATATTAACTATATTGTCTTTTCTATATACAATCCAATAGTGTATGTCCATCCATACTAATTAGTCTACTAATCTTACATAAAATTGCATTTATACTTTGTTCTTTTTTTATTGTTAAATGATTTTCTTCATGAAGTACTTTACATAATAGTTATAATCATTTGAGGCACACACTACAATTTAAAACAAAATTACATTAATTTTTGAACATAGGCAAATACTTTACATGAAATTTGTATACTACAATTGCTTGAAATTTGTGCAAATACCTTTACAAGAATCCATTTGATAATGTTTTGTAGTATATTTGGAACAAATTTACGATCTTTACATTTTCAGACCTCGAAAAAAAGAAAGTGCATAGTTATAATCTAAATGATAGTATATTTCCTTCAAGACAATAAAATAATAGTATATTTGACTATTTAGCTAGTGAATATTTCTTTAATATTAGGTAATTATTCGTATTACCATGAACCAATGAATTCAAATAGTATATTTATTCTTCAGTATGATTTATGATGATCAACAACCAATGATGCATAAAAAATTGTGCAATACTATTAGAAAATGTTAAACATACCACATTCTAGACAAAATAAATTATGTTTACAAAAATGGTTCGCCCGATATTATAAGGTGCAAAAAAGAATTATTTATCAGAATTTTCTTGAAGAATGTTAACTATATATTGAGGATGTCCCCCTTTTTCTTTTTTCCATCAAGGGTTCTATCTATCAATAAAAAGATGTCCTTTGTGGGACAAGAACATCACCGACTTTTGATCTTTGACAAAATTCTCATAATACCTAAAATATAAATATACCGATCAATTACCATCATTATAATAATATCAAATGAAAAATTAAAAAAAAATAAAGTATCTCATATATATA
>NW_017719501.1:0-7965 GCF_001865875.1 Lupinus angustifolius
ATGCTTTAATTTTATAAAATTATATTTTCTAAAAAATAAAATATAAAAATTATTTTTTTCGTTTATTTGGTATTTAAGAGTGATTTTTAAGAACATTTCTCTTATTTTTATTTTAAAATTCGAATTTAATTACAAAAATAACATCAAAAATATTCTTAATTATTCTTTACATATTTTATAATAAAATTAAAAAAAAATGAATAAAATAATGATACAATATTATTTTTATCCATTTTTCTTTGAAAAATGATTGTGGGCTTTTTAGGGTCTATTTTAATTTAATTCTTTTTAGTTACTTTTATTATTTTATGTTTTCGGTTAACCCAACCACTTAGATTTAGGGACCTTATCAACCCTAATTTAAAATTATTACTCATTATTTTTCCCCATACATGATTGTAATTATTATTTATTAATTGAAATTAAGTATATAAAAAATTTATTATTTCCAATTTAAACATTCTGGGCCGGACAAAATTTGAGTGTTCACAATTATCAAGGTCATAAGAAGTGACAATGAAGCTGAATTTAACATGCCCTTGCTTTACAGTGCCCATGGCATCATTCATCAAACATCATGTGTAGAAACCCACAGCAGAATTCCGTTGTAGAAAGAAATCATAGGCACCTTCTTAATGTCACTAGGACTTTAATCTTTCAGTCAAAACTATCCAAATCTTTTTGGTCTTATGCAGTGCAGCATGCGACGCATCTAATCAACAGACTTCCTAGCCATATCCTCAACAACAAATCTCCTTATGAGATGTTACACAACAAACCACCAAACCTTCTACATTTAAAAGTCTTCGGATGCCTCTCTTTTGACTCAACCCTTACACAACATAGATCCAAACTTGACCCCAAGGCCAGAAAATGTGTTCACTTGGGTCATAAACAGGTTACTAAAGGATACATACTCTTTGATCTTCATACTAGGGAGATATTCATCTCTAGAAATGTATTTTTTATGAGCATATCTTTCCCTATAAGCCTTTGGACACTAACAACCAAGATACCTTGATAGAGGTAGACAACACCTACAATTTCCTAGAAGAAACATATTACTATAGCCATCCACCTTCTCAAAACCAAAGGGATAACAATGACTTGGATCTAACCAACTCATCCCCTAATCCTGAGCCTACTGACCCACCATCTCAGATCATTAGGAGATCCACCAGACATAGGCAAGCACCAACCTACTTACAGGACTTTCACTGCAATCTCATTTCCTTAAAGCCATCACCTACAACCAATCCTACCACAAAACAGGGACCATACCATCCTCTTTCCTCTGTCCTATCCTACCAGGCTATCAAACCTGTTCACTTAAAACATGTGCTCTCTATCACCAATTGATGTGGACCTCTTTTGGAAGTTCTTGATAATGATCTATCTTGATTGTTGTTGTACTTTGCCCACGTTTTTCTGGGCTATTTTGATGGTGAATTTTGGCAGCGGATTGATATTGTAAGATAAAAGAAGATGGGTAAGAAATGGGGTGGTAGGCGCCACAACATTTGGGTGTTAATAAGTCGGGTGATGTTTGCCACAAGAACTTGGTTCTTGATAAGAACTTTTAATCTTGATTCAGCCAAGAAGTTTGGAGAAAACAAAACTCTCACACAAGGAAATATTCCTTAATTTTTAACTCAAAACAAACTTGTTTCATTCAGCCACAAGAAAGTACAATTATAGGCAAACCATGATGGTTTCTACGTGACCCTCCTATGAATTAAGACTCAATTTGGACTAGATTAAACTTACTTCATGGCTGGCTACATCAGATCATTTTCCAGCCATGATTTACACGAAATAAATCAAGTAAATATCACACATGGGAATTCCTAAGTAATTAAATTACGACCTACCCATGCCTTGGGACACGGTCATGTCCCAATTAAAAAATTTAGGAATTCCAAACAGAGGCGCACACGGCCTGGCCGTGTCCTAGGGCACGACCATGTCCAACATTTTCTTCATTTTGGCTAATATTCAGAGTTACACAATGAATGAAGTGAGAACTCCCTTGGTAGGATCTTGGAGCACTCTCCTTGATGTTTTTCATGAGTAATCCTAGTGCATTTTGTACCCTTTTGGCCCTTGCCCTTGTCATGGGACCACCAATGCCTCTTAGTTCATCATTATCCAACTTGGGCTCACTTGGGTTCACATCACCAATACTATTGAACCCAAATACTACCACTAAGCTGTTAAACATGACCATTGGATAAAGGCTATGCAGGATGAACTAAATACCCTAGAACTCAATCACACTTGGACTATTGTTGACTTACCTGCCAACAAGAAATCCATTGGCTCCAAATGGGTTTATAAAGTAAAATATAAGGCAAATGGATCCATAGAAAGATATAAGGCTAGATTAGTAGCCAAAGGTTATAACCAAAGAGAAGGGGTAGATTACTTAGCAACATTTGCACCAGTTGTCAAACTAATAATTGTTAGATTACTCCTTACCATAGCAACCTCACAAAATTGGGTTGTCCATCAATTAGATATCAATAATGCCTTCCTTCATGGGGAATTGAATGTGGTTGTCTATATGAATATACCACAAGGTGTAATATGCAACTATCCCAACAAAGTTTGCCAATTACATAAATCCTTGTATGGATTGAAACAAGCTGGAAGGAAATGGTTTATAAGATTAAACAAAACTCTTACTTCTTTGGGTTATACTCAATCACAACATGGTCATTCTCTTTTCACAAAGACCATAGGTATACATTTTACAGCTTTATTAATCTATGTTGATGATCTAGTTTTAGTTGGCAATCATCCATCTGAAACTAAACATGTTAAGAATTGCTTACACACTTCTTTCAAGATCAAAGATCTTGGTATTATCAAATATTTTCTTGGCTTGGAGGGATCTAGATCTATTGCAGGTATCACTCTCTGCCAGAGGAAGTATACATTGGATATTCTATCTGATACAGGATTCTTGGCATGCAAACCAACACCAATCCCTATAATCAAGACAACAAAATTACATCAAGATGACTCACCTCTCTATACTGATCCAGCTTCTTACAGAAGGCTTGTTGGAAGGCTTATCTATCTTACTAACACAAGACCAGATCTGAGTTTTGCAGTACAACAACTCAGTCAATTCATGAGCCAACCAACCACCAAACACCATCAAGCCCTGACTCGAGTGTTAAGATACATCTAAACAAATCCAGGTCAAGGCCTCTTCTATCCATCTACATCTCCTCTCCAACTCAAAGGATTCAATGATTCAGATTGGGCAACCTGTATTGATTCTCGCGAATCCATTAGTGGATCCTGCATCTTCCTTGGCAACTCCCTAGTTTCATGGAAGTCCAAGAAAAAGACCACCGTGGCACCATCATCATCTGAAGCAGAATATCGTGTACTAGCAGCAGCTTCATGTGAGATTCAGTGGCTAAATTACCTCTTCATCAACTTCAGAATTCCACTCCTCAAGCCAGCACTACTCTACTGTGATAACAATTCGGTAAGACACATAGCAGCTAACTCAGTCTTTCACGAAAGAACAAAATACATAGACATTGATTGTCATATGGTTCGTGAAATATTAAAAGCCACTTAGATGCTATAATTCAATAAGAAGAGAAGTATTATTCATTGTAAAATCGCTTTACTAGTAAAGTTATTTATCTTGTGACATGGAGTTCATAGGTTCAAATCCTGGAAATAGTCTCACTTGAAACATATAATGATAGTGTGTTGTTGGCATTTCTCATTCCTGAGTGTTTCTTTGCAAACATGGATTCCATTTTGTGAAATTAATGGTTGGTTATAAACTTGTGTGCAAACGCAGATGCACTCACTCACACCATATGGACAAGAACCCCAGTCTGAAGATATGATTGAAGACAATATGACATGGAAGTTTGTTGTCTAGCTAACTGTTGCTAGTGAGATACTAGAGAGTTATGGTTGTATGATGCATGTTATATCGCCTCTACCAAGATGCTCCTCTTAGGGGGAGGAACTCGTCTTGAACTCTAGCTTCCTTTGGCTATTCTAACATCTGACCTGAGTAGCAGCCAAACCTAGAGGTGTCAAAACATGCTACCTGGATGGGTTCAAGTTAGCTTACATCGGGTTCGGGCTAAAAAACTCGGATACATTTTATGCATATTTGTCCAAACCCGCCCTAAGCGGGTTGGGATTGTGGCGGACCGGCCCGCATAATACTAAAAAAAAATATTTAAATTTTAACAATTTACTCTATTTAAAATATATATATCATTTGATATTAATGTATACCATTTTTAACACACTTATGTTGAATGCAACCAAACTTATAGATTTAATGCATTGTGTTTGAATTAAGATGTGATGTCAAGTCCATATAAATGATTTTTAACAAAACTCATACTAAATCTCTCATTTCTATTGGATTCTATCTCATAAACATCATATAATTTGTAACTTCATTTTAATATAAAACATTTAGATACTATCAAAATATTATCACTTTGGTTTCTAGTAATGATAATAAAAGCTCAAGTTTAGAATGAATTCTATATGTCAAAGTATAATCACCAACGTAATATATGATCGTTATTCTTTACTTTGAGTATGAAGATCCTTTGTATGCAATTTATCAACACTTTTAGTGTGAATTATTATGTTAAATTTAGTTGTGCGAAATTCTCTATGGTAAATAATTATGTTTTCTTTTAGTTTTGTTGTAAAACTTATTTTCTTTATTATGTTTTTGTTGTAGAAGTTAAATCAAATTAAATACACAATTAAGAAACCAACGAGTGTTGGTTCAAGTGGTATATGCTTGATTTCTCTTAAGCAAAGTCTCACGTCCGAGTCTTGTGGATGGAAAAAAATACTCGTCGGGAGAGTTAGCGTCACATATTTGGGGATGTTCCCGGCTCGGACAGGATTGCCTCAAATGTGAGAATATATTTGGGAAACAAAAAAATACACAATTAAGAAATGAAAAATGGAATATATATATATATATATATATATATATATGATTTAATGTCTTCTTATTTGATTTGATATACTATTTTATTATTATGCTCAAAAGGATATAGTAAAAAATAGGAAAAATAATATAATACTTAACTTTATAAACTATTGTAATTTATAAATATTTATGTTATAGACATTACTCTATTTTTATTCAAAGTTTATAACATAATATTTATTATAAGTTATTTTGTAAGATAATTTTTACCTAAGACTTATTACCAAGTCAAATGTTCCAAAAAAGATTAAAAAATAAGGAAAACCGGGTAGCCCAAACTCGCTCGGGTAAGCCCGGCTCGAGCCCAGTTTTAATATAGTCTGGTCGGGCTAAAAACCCTATATTCAATAAAAAGTACCTAAAATAATATCAAAGTCCTATAAACTTTCGAGCTAGGGCGGTCCGGCCCGACCCATTTTGACACCTGTAGCCAAACCCAAGAGTTATAAGCTTCATGAAAGATAAATACATACATTCCCAAACAATAAGAAAATAGTGAGAATTGAGTTTATGAAATTTAGGGAAGGTAAATATTTGTATTGAGTCTTATATATAGCTTGTAAATATCCTTTTGGTACATAGTTCAATGTATGATTTTAGGGCAACTACAATGACACAATATTTTCATTTTTATTTGGGTCTCACACATTATTTTATAATTTAGTACAACTCTCCATGAAATAAGAACAACATCTACTTTTTTCATACAATGACAAATATCATTCTTATTCTTATTTGGGTCTTACAACATACCTTATTCTTAACCAAATATTTACTTTTTTGTTCTCTCTCCTTGTTCTTATTTCTCTCTCATCGTTCTTATTTAAGAATAGAAGTCATAAAATAAGAATGACACGATAGAGAACATAACAAAAATATTCTTATTCTGTTAAGAACAGTCTTCATTTATGATTTATCATACTCTTGCAATGTAAGAAGCTTGCAAGTCATTTGCACTAATGTTCAAATATTTTTCAGCCTCACGATCATATTGAATAAACGATGTAGTGATCGGTCTTATTAACAACTCTCAAATGAATGATATACTTAAGTGTTCTACTATTCTGGTGGGATCTTGTCTGGACAAGCGGTAGTCGGGTAGAGAGTCTTCTGGGTGTTGCCCGAGATCTAACTGGGAACGCCTGGGGAGGTACCTGTAAATGTTCTATGACGCTCAAGTTAATATATGAGAG
Organism: Lupinus angustifolius; assembly: GCF_001865875.1. NCBI lineage: Eukaryota > Viridiplantae > Streptophyta > Magnoliopsida > Fabales > Fabaceae > Lupinus > Lupinus angustifolius. The sequence goes on from NW_017719501.1 coordinate 6,199, forward strand.
ATAAGAGAATAAAGAAGATATAAAATGCAATAGTGAGGGAGAGTTAGGATTAAGAGTAATTTTTCTTAAGCAGGGAGTCTCATATTTATAGTGAAGAGAGACATGAAATATTCTCTTGCAGATGTTGTTAGCCTCACCAACCATTTGGTCTTGTCGGGTCTATCCCAGACAAGTATGAATTGTTTTATCCGTATTCTTTGGATAGTTGACTTATAGCCTTAATAGGCTAGGTAGCCGTATTTTAGATTTGTCTCTGTCGCCTGACATAAAGTAGGTGCAATGTGCAGGTGGCATGCGTCTTGTGCATAAATTTTTGCTATTCAAATGGTGTGGTAATCCTGTATATGCGACATGATAGAAGTGGTCCATGTACAGATCTGATCTAACCAACAGTGTATCTTTCTGAATTGTTTGATTGCCCATCAGGATCCAAGGGTATCTAGAATGAACTCGCCTTGTCTAGTGTTAGGCTGACACCTAGTATTTTAGCCCAACCATGACCTGTCTTTTAGACTGGGATGAAACATTAAGAATAAAAAAATGATATATCACCCTACTAATCATCCTCCCCACTAGAATATCACATATGTTGCAAGAAGATACTTTATTTATTATAATTGGTTTACAAGTAACATGTATAATTTTCTTGTGGATAGGAAGATTAGTAAGAGGATTTAATAGAAGATATAATATTACAGTGAAGAATAATATATAAAAAATACATACAAGTTTGCTTACCTTAAAAAATTAACTTAAAACCAACTAAATTAATGATTGCAAGGTACTGCCTGCTCATTCATAACAGTCGTTTCCCTCATTGGCTTATGATGTTGGTTAAAGTCAAGTAGCCTCCTAAGACGAATGATCCTGACAAGTCATGATAGGTTGTTATGAAATCTTATGTCTTTTTGAAAAAGAGATTAGTTTGTTCCAATATATAGAAAATGAAAAGGATTAAACCATTGACTAAAGTAAGGAAAATGTTTTTATTGTTAAAATTTATTTTCGGAATCTCTATACTTTGAAGGGATTAGAATATCCGTGAAATAAACATGAAGTAAATAAGAATTTAAACATAACTAGCCATTTTGTTTATCAAAAGCAATTTTTTTGGGTACATTAATCAAAAGCAATCGACTTGGAATGAAAAATAATAGGAATATAATAATTAGTAGAGGAGTTAAATACCCTTTCAAAAAATAAAGGAGTTAAATACCCTTTCAAAAAATAATAAATGGATCTCTTTTCTTCTTCTTTTTGCATGTGCACTAAAGACATCCGCTGGCTAAAATAATTAAGGTCTTCCCTTTTTGTGTTAGGATTCCATGCTCAAATATACTACATTTATAAAAAGTAAACTTTCCCAATAAACTTTAGCAAAATTGAAATATTGGTGAGTTAAGTTTCTAACCAATTGTGGAGATTAAATTATAGTAACAAATTTACCTTGTATATATATATATTATTATTCATATCATAATTATTTTATATACATCGATTATTATTAAAATATATAAATAATTTTAAAAATTACTTGAGTTCTATAAATCTTCATTAAACCTACTACAAACTTTCAAAAAAGTATAAATATATAGAGTTAAAGTCTTCTTAAGTACCAAAAAGTATAGTATGAGATTCGAATCCAAATATGTGATATCAAAAAAATTTAAGGATCGAGATTTAATATTATTTTTGAATTAAATAAATAAAAACTTAAATTATTTTTCTCTTACATTCTAGTACCAAAAATGATCTCATTTTGAATAT
>NW_017719502.1:0-20315 GCF_001865875.1 Lupinus angustifolius
TTGAATATATATATATATATATATATATATATATATATATATATATTACCTAGTAGGGTGATCTTGCTCACCCTGCTACCAACACCCATCATATTGTGATTTTTTGGTATTACTAAGTTGATCTCTTTATCTTTTTAGGTAAGGAACTCATCCATTTTTTAGATTCGTGATTATTCTTCTCAATAAGTATTGTTCTTACGAATCAAACTTTTAACCTTAGAAATCCAATATAACTTTGTGTCGTTATACCAACAATACACATCGGATTGTGATTGGTAAGTTCAGGTTTGTTCTCTTTTTTGGTACACAAGAATAAAAACCTGAAGATAAAAGTCATTCTTCACCCCATAATAAAATAAATAAAAAACATAGATTGGAAAAGAACTGTCACCTAAATTTATTGCACCTAAATTCCTGCATTGAAGATTCCTACCTATAAAAAACAGAAAATTCTCGAAGACCAAGTCCATTCAGATTCAAACATTTTCTCATTTTCTGTACGATTTTAGATTTTTCTAATATCCTACCTATATCACAATTTCACAACTTATAATCACCCCTTAACCAAAATCCAAAACAATTCTCTAACATAACTCTTAATTTGAATTTATTATCTTTTATTATTAAAGTTCTACTAGTATTTTGAATCCTCCCCCGGTTAATTCCTCGTTTATTCGTTTTCTTTCACGTTGTTGTTCCTCCTTCGAAAACTCGATCACCATCTTCACCCAACTCAGATTTCAGTTCCAATAACTGTTCTTCCCACCGTTACCGAAAGAAAAAAAAACAGTTACTATTTTTTGGCAGATCTGGGTTTACTCTATTAGGTACGATTTCTTTCCTCTTGTTTTCTACGGTTTCAGAATCAATCACTAAAAAAACTGGCCCAGTGCACGAGTCTCCTACTCCGACATAATGTGGTCCGGGGAGAGTCCTTATCCAGTACAAAAAGAATGTTTCCAGTATATGAACCATGACATCCAGGTCACAAAGAAAACAACCTTACTGTTTTGCCGAGACTGTCTCTTAGATACTCTTTGAAATACTGGTGTTAGGTATTTTTTTGGTAGATAGATTAAAGGGGTTAAATTTTATTATGATCCTTAACTTGTCTTCTAAACATGCTCCATTCATATTCTTTTCCTTCTTTGGACCACATTGCTATAAATACGGAGTTCAATGGCAAATTTCTGCAAGCAACTATGTTTGTCATCTATAATAATGAATCTGAGCTGGTTCTGCTTGTGTTATTTAGGACAATTGTTTTGCTTTACTTATTATTCTGCGAAATCGAGTCTTATGTTTGTTTTATGAATCTAACTATGGGAATGTAATGTGAGTGTGGAGTTAGTTACAATGTCGGGGATATCATCTGGTTGCATTAAGTTACTTGGGGAGGTTATTAGCGGAAAAGCAGTGGGACTGAGCTGAGTTGAAATTATGGATTTCGGTGAAAAAAGAAGGGGAGAAGAATTAAGCAAGCTTGATAATTGGTATTGGATTAGTAATGTGTTTATTAGATACAAATCACCACTACTAATTTATACTACTAATCTATTCATCAAAGTAACTTATACTACTAAACCTTTATCTAGTTCTGTTTATTAACATGTTTAGTTTTTTTTGCCGCTTCAGCAGGATTTGTTTTCGTTTGACAGGCATCTTTTGTTTCTTATGTGTACAACTTGTCAATTGGTGAAGGATAGCTCCAGCATATAGTTTTTGTGAGCATACAATCAGAAAAGCTTGGATATAATGGGGATCGGTACTACTCGTTGGTATAATCTTTGGATTGTGTTTTGTGTTAAGAAGTAGTTAATATCAGAAACTTCATTCACATGATGTTTGCTTCTTGTTGGCTGTAGTTCTACTAATAGAAAACCAAGTGAAAGTATGAGGCTTATTGTGACAACTTTTGTCGGAATAGTTTTCGGCTTCTTCATAGGAGTATCCTTTCCATCATTGTCTGCAAAGGTGCATATTTTGAGTGACATGCTCTTCCTTTTAGGCATACCTCGTGATTGAGTTCATTATTATTGATAAGTTGATGTTGTTGGACTTAATGATGGAACTCTAAAAATGCTGAACAATTTGCAGTTGAATCTCCCATCTGGACTGCTTCCCACCGTTGATGTCTCTTATATTGAAGGCAAATATACAGGTGGCACCGTGAGATCTTTTATGAAGAATAATAACAAAAAATCGGCACAAAACCAGTTACTAAATGATACGATGAAGGTATACATCTCATCCTGTCAGCTTTGTGAAGGATATTTAAAATTACTGGGTTTGCCCCGTGATTCAAGAAAGTTAATTACCCTATACCTTCTTTCGCTGAGATGAAATATATTTAGTTGAATTATATAGTTGGAACAGGGTCCATAAACTCATGAAGATTCATGCACCTTATTTGTCAACTAAAGTTTATTTATAATTTTAAATCCCAGTTTTTGAGTTGCACGCTTTAAAGAGCTGTAGCAGATAGAATCTCTTGACTAAGTAGAGGGAAAATTGAGATTCTCCGAGCAAATTATGTGCTAGAGCTATTCATTTCTTGTATTAGTTTGCTGCTGCTGAGTTTTCCCCAAAAGAATTAAAGTAGGAGAAACAGTAATTATGACATTGTGAGGCTTTTCTTCAACCTAGGTCTTTATTACAGTTATGCAATTGACTGCTGAGCCTAAGCTTAATGATTAAGTACTTGTTTATACTTCTTAAGTATTTTTGTTAATGCAGCAATTATTTATCTTCAGCTACTTGTTCTTGTAAAATCCTCCTCCCCTCACTCTCTCTCACACACACCTACACCAACTATTTCATCATCATGAAACTAGAATGTTGAAATGTAGAAAGGAGAACGCTGTATGATTGATATGGTTTTCTTATTATTAATTGATAAAATTATTATTAAAATATAAGGAAGGCAGTGTTATATTACTCCTGTAGTTATGTTACAAAAATGGAAAAGGAAAATAAGATAAAGCACACAACAATCGTAATCAGAAGGCATCTTGCTTCTTTTGTTAATGACTTTCAATTATGACTCTGTATTGTAATGTTCGAGAAAATGCCTTCTCAGTCTGAATTGCTGCAGATTTGGGTTCCATCTAATCCAAGAGGTGCTGAAAGGTTACCTCCCGCGATTGTTGAAGCTGACTCAGACTTTTATTTGCGTAGATTGTGGGGTAAGCCCAGTGAGGTGTGTATATGTTCAGAGGCAAAAATTTCCTTTTTCCATTTCATTTTTTTGGGGTGTGGCTGCCAATTGAAACATAAACAATGTCCCTTCTCATGCCTTGAAATAACGCAACTAAATTCAAATTTCTTTGTAGTTAATAAAACTTGCAAAAGAAAACTTAAACTTTTTGATGAGATTGTCTGTTTGCTTCTGAGAAGGGAACTTGCTATAACGCCCTAAATCCTAGATTGATTTTTTTTGTTGAGTAATGATATATCCTCCTACAAAGTCTTCCACACCACAAGAAAGTGACATATGTCACTTGTAAACCAATCATTAACAAAACAAAGTACCACTTTGTGACAGATGTTACTTTTCTAATGGTGTAGGAGGATATATCATTTTTCTCTTTTTTATGGCATTTTTATTCTAGTTTTATTTCATGCTTATGTTATTAGGGCAATCCTTAAACTCTTGTACTAGAGATGCCTCATCTTTATTGTGGACTTGTAGTAGGTAGATTACCTATATTCTATATGCAAAACATTTGATTAAGTTGGCATCTGCAGGACTTAACCTCTAAGCCAAAATACCTTGTGACCTTCACCGTTGGCTATGATCAGAAAACAAATATTGATGCAGCTGTGAAAAAGGTCATCACTATGTTTTTTTAATTCTCTCACTGCATAGGTTTGTTTATATGTCCTTTAACTAGATTTGTTATTTAGAACAGTTTTCAGAGAATTTCACGATACTTCTCTTTCATTATGATGACCGAACAACTGAATGGGATGAGTTTGAGTGGTCAAAGAGGGCTATTCATGTGAGTGCTCACAAACAGACCAAATGGTAAGAATCCATTGTTCAGTCATAAGTTTTGGATGATAAGTTATCACTGTGACTTTTTCCTTTAATATTGTTTGCCTAACTAAAACTAATAGTGTTAGCTATTTCAATTATATTATGATATGAAGCATTTGATAGTTTTCCCTCCTAGGTGGTATGCCAAGCGGTTTCTGCATCCTGACATTGTGGCACCATATGAATATATTTTTATATGGGATGAAGACCTGGGCGTTGAGCATTTTAATGCAGAGGAGTGAGTATTTTATATGATGCTTGTGTGTAAGGATTTAGTTTTGGTTTTACTCATGAAGTTTGATATGCTTCTCGAATTTCAATGACAGATACTTAAGTCTGGTGAAGAAGCATGGCTTGGAGATTTCACAGCCTGGTTTGGAACCTAATAGTGGCTTGACATGGCAAATGACCATGAGAAGAGGTGACCGTGAAGTTCACAAGTAAGATTGATGAGAGTCCCGTATCAGTTTCCTTGTGGTGCTTGTTATACAAGAGAATGTGTATTAATCTTTTTATTTATTTTATTTATATTAGAGAAACAGAGGAGAAACCAGGATGGTGCAGTGACCCTCATTTGCCTCCTTGTGCAGCGTAAGCATCAGTTGAAGTACTATCGTTATATCATCTTCTCCTATAAAGATGTATCTAATTATTTCACATATGCAGGTTTGTTGAGATTATGGCTCCGGTGTTTTCACGAGATGCATGGCGCTGTGTGTGGCATATGATTCAGGTTAAAAGTTCACAGTTATTCTATTTTTTTCTCAATTGGCTTGTTCTTTAATGTTTGTTTACCACCTGGTGTTTTACAAATAATTATGCTTGTACCATTCTGAGTATTTCAGAATGACTTGGTCCACGGGTGGGGTCTTGATTTCGCTCTTAGAAAATGTGTTGAGGTAAGTCTATTATCTCATTTACCCCAATACATCTAATTTCTAGAAATTAAATAAAAATTTGCTATCTTATAGCCTGCTCATGAGAAGATTGGAGTTGTTGATTCTCAGTGGATTGATCATCAAAGTGTTCCCTCACTAGGAAATCAGGTATTTTTATTCATGATTATTCTTGTTATCATTATAGAATGAATGCATTACTAAGAAAGTAGGGATATCACCTGTTGAGGAAAGGATACTAGAGTATCGCTTTAGGTGGTTTTGCTATGAGATCACAGGGATGAAGATATATAAGTAAAACCATTTCAAAGGACTTAAATTTAAACAACCTTCCCGAGGACACGGTTTGTGATGGAACAAGATGACATCGTTTAATCCACGTACCTGACTCAACCCAGTGGATAAAGACTTTGTTGTCGTATTCTTGTTGGACTTGATATGTTTACTCGTTGCAGCTCTAAGATACTTATTTGTTTTCCTTTGCTTGGTAGGGAGAAGCACAAGGTGGTCAAGAGCCATGGCAAGGGGTATGTTATGTCTGTTTCATTCAGTTCAGCGTGATTAGATAATATATCTGGTTTAGTTATATATATCATTTCCGTTCTTACAACACTGTGATTATGCTTGTTTCCTCCCATATTATAACTCTTTAATTAAATGAAAAGCTGTTATAATGAATGGTTTGCTATTTTATGGACTTTGATTATAAAGGGTGTGTTGATGTTTCCATGGTATTTGGTGCCAGGTGAGGGAGAGGTGTAGAAAGGAGTGGACCATGTTCCAGAGCCGGTTGGCCAATGCAGAAAACACTTATTCTGAAGCTGTAGCAGCTGCCAATATGTTTAATTCTACTTCTCCTTAGAGGACAAAAGCAAAGTTGGCTTCTACACAGCCATCACCATGTTTGATCTCTGATTTTAAATTTAGATATTTTTTATACTACTTTCTCATATTATTGTTCTCAGAATACTAGTTACTAGTTAGTTATAATCCCAATTTAGAGTCCTAGCTAAGGACTTAGCTGCAATGCAATGTAGAGAATCCCAGTGATGAGGGTGAGGAAATTAATTATAGTGTTCTTTCTTTAGGATCATTTTGTTAAAGAAAATAGGAATGCAATGTTGTGTTCACTCCAATTGGAGGTGACAATGAAGCTCTATACCTTATTTGAAATGTTATGAGGATGGTGGTAATTAGTATTATAGATTGGTGTTAAGTGACATGCAAATTTGTGTGACTCTTTTTTTGTACTACAAAAGGTATCTCACCTTATGGGTAATGAACTAATCTCTTTCGGGATTTGTGATTGCACTTCCTAACAAGACAATCATTAGCCTTTTGGTCATCTTGGGAATCTAATGAGACTTAATACCAACGCCTGTGAACTTTTTGTGTGAATCTAATATGTAGGATTCTATTTTTTCTGTCTTATGGTGTGGCTACATTTTAAGTCATCACATGTACAACTCTGGTCAAATCTCTATATTACACTTCACATTTTTGTTGCTCCCTTGAACTTTTCTTTCGGGCTGAATTTTACCAAATCAAACTAGCAAGTTACCCGTGCATTCGCACGGGGCAATATATTTTTGTCATATGATTTAGAATATATATTTCTCATGCATTCGACTGGATATATAAAAACACATGTTTCCTAAACCATTGTTGGTTTCATGCATGGTTGGAACATATGTTTCAAAAATATTAAACTGAAATTGATAAATAAACAACTACAAAATAAACAATTTTAATAACAAGAAGTTTTGACATTAATTATAACTAATTAAACAATGATATATAATGTATTCTTATAACTCCAAAAACTAAAAATCAACAAAATAAATACATGTTTGGAACATGTGTAAAGTGACCATGATAGCAAAAATGTGGTCATGCATGACATTGCAGAACCATCCAAAATATATACATAAAACATAAACAATCATTCATTTTTCAAAGTGCTTCTTAGTCGAACAAACTCGACCAGGATTGTAAAATTAAAAACAAAAACAAATAAATTATAGCTCCATTAAAAAAGTAAACATATAAATTGGATATCATACATAATATTATTACATAGTTAGATACACATTCAAATTTGTCATCTTCTTTTTAGTTAAGACTCCTATGATGATATATGAAAATTATTTACAACAACTTGAATTTTACCCATGTTACATTATGTTGTCATAAAAAAGTGAATAAATAAAGTAAAAAATTCGATTAAATGTTAAAACACTCTTCGATTAATGAAAATCATTTGCAGTGAATGAGTTCCATATCTTTCAACACGCCAAAGACTTGTGATCCTCACCTCTCACTTCCAAGTATCCTTTGATGAATTAATCTCTTCATTAGATTTTCAACATATTTAAACAAACTTTTGTAATAAAGATAATCAACGTCATATAAATGATAATATATAATAAACAAAAACAAAGCACTAACCCCTTAAATGAAAATATATACACAAACATATACACAATTCACATCATGAAGCAACCAAAGAACAATTAAAAATAAATGCATCAATCTATTTAAACAAACTTTTGTAATAAAAAAACCATTAATGTAAAGCTATTAATTAACCAGTACGGTAATGATCTCAATCACAAATTTATTAATAGTGGTGTTATTATTATTTATTAATTAAGGAGAGGATATGAAAGGTCAAATAGGTATGGGTTGACTTTGATCATGTGTGGTAGTGTGTATGTTAAGAAGTGGAACCTTTTAGGAGGAAATTTTTTTGCTGAGAGTTTGACACGTTGGCATGGAGAAACATTATTTTCTTATATAGTTATAGATAACTAGGACTTTAATTTAAGTTCAATGCCTAGTCAACCCTTGAATCAAATTATTGCGTATTCATACTCTCAATTAATCAATTATATTTTTATTTTTCTATTTAATAAAATTGTGATTGGTGAATAAAAAAATGTAATTAAATATTTTTTGGTCAATTCTCTTAACATTTTCCTTTCCTTGAAAATGTAAAAAAAAAGATGTAGATCACAAATCATAGCAAAGTGTTTTTCATTTTCATTTTGATTTGGTAAATTCTCTTAACACTTGACTTTTCATTTTGTCTTGATTGAGATTTTTTTTGCCTTTATTATTAGGCTTCTGCCAATTGGTAAATCAAGCTAGAAAAATATACAATTAAGTTTGTTTTTTTAAGTGACCTAATATATGTTTATGCACCTTAGATCACTTACCAAGATTGAAAGAAATCATAATGCACTTTACCAATTAATGATAGATTAGTCTTTGTTCACCTTAAATAGTCAGGGCTAGTTAACTATTATCAAACGAAGTATTAGCTACCTACTCTTGTTTGACAAATAAGCTTATTTCCATGTATTAGCCAACTTGTCTATTAATCTTATAAAACGATGCGAATTCAGTTAAATAATGTATTAGTTTTCAGTTCCTAGCTTGGATTTTATGCGAAAAGCCACTTAATCAACACATCAATTTTTATTTTTTATATAAAATAATGATCAATTTTTATAGTAATGGTTTAAAAACAACTCATCAGTATGGATCCGTGACAGCAACTCATGATCAAAAGAAAAAAACTCATTTTAATGTTATATATATGATAAACTATATATGATAAACCTCATGTTATATATAATGATATATTATATATTATAAACTTCATGTTCCATAAAAAAAGATAGGAATATACACACTTGCTTACTGAGAAAATTCCTGGGGCAACTAGGTAGAGAAACCATGTTATATGGAGTAATAAGGTCGTCAGACATTTAGAATAAAAACTTGAAGCAATATAATGAAAGAAATGTTAAAAGTTCGAATCTCACCTACAGTAAATTAAAAAAGTTATAAAATGATTTGATGATTAGAGATTTAGGATGAAAGGTTTAAGGAATGTATGTAGTGAAGGAGATTGAGAATTTTTATGAATAAGTAGATCAAGCAATCAGATTAGACATACTTAGCATAAACGATGAATAAAAAGTACTAAATAAATTGGACTGTACAAGTAAAATTCCCAGACGAAAAAGGGTCTATTGTATTTCTGGAGGATCAGCCACTCTAAATTATTTACATAATTTCTCCGACGAACCAAAGAATTTGTCTGAATACAATGAACTCAACAAAGAATATCTCAAACTCAATGGACAATGACAAATGCATGCATATATGAGTGACAAAAAATTCTCAACCTCAGCTAAAACATTTGAGATAAGTCACTGCATAAGCTACAAGCTTAGCGAAAAGCCAGTATCATAAATGAATTTCCATGATCATCTCTCTCTCATGCAATTTCCAGGCAAGAGAAACTTATACTTATCTGCATTTTCCAGAATAAAAGCTGGAAGGTGAACTGCCGAATAGGAATGAGGTATCGGTCCCATTTTACCAATTATTTCCTTGAAAGTGTACTCCTCAGGCATCATATCGAATAAGTCAGCCCCTTTGCAGATTACTTTCTGAATTCTTTCAGGACTTAAGTAATGAGAGAACCTGACTCTATCATTATGGCTATAAGCTTTCATCTTAAAAATGAAATCGCTGATTCGGCGAAAACAAAAGCTACAATGCCAACCAGAATCCGCCAACATGTCATTGGACTGGCGATAATGTGCATACCTTGTTTTACCACTCTGATATCTGTGAACTGAAGCCCTCCAACTTTTCTCATCCAATAAAAACTCGAATGAATAAAGGTAATTCTTCAGCTGCAAATGGAGGATTGAAGGTACTTCATCACACCACCTCAATAGGTTAATAGTGTGAGCACTCGGTATCTCATCAACATCAGACATAATCAACAAGTCATCATCTGTAATACCGGCTATCTTAAGGAGCTGATCCAACGCTACTCGCTGATATGCCTCCTCGATGAATGGATTCTCCCCTTTCTTAAATCTCCCACCAATAGTCCCATAAGTCAACCGTTGCTCCGCGAATTTGAACTGCGCACGATTGCTATTGAAAACCAAAGGCTTGGGCAATCCAGAAAACGTTGAGTTTGACTCGAGCAGAACAAATTCTGTAATGTATGGGTACAATTCCTTCCAACGCACGGTAAGTATTTCAATCTCATTACTAAACAACACAGCATCATAAACACGTCTCGGGTACTCACGGACTCCCCAGCCATGAAGTTTGCAGAGATTCTCCATCGATACGTTCTCCTGATAGTAATGAGGGGTGACATTGAAAGGCTTGGGTGGTTTCTCCCATAGTGGCCGCAAGAAGTACGAAATCTTCTGTCCATGGATATAGATTCCTAATGTGCACATTGGGATAATCGCAAACATGAATATGCAAGTTTTCACATCCAAACCTCGCAAAATGCAGCTAATTCTTGACATTCCCGATACTTGACAAGATTCCTGCATCACCAATTCAACAAAAAATACATAAGCAAACACCAGATAGTCAAATACAACCTTCAAAATTAGAAAATCATGAAAATAACCAAATAATTGACCTTCACTCAATCCTCCAAAGACTAAAGCCTATAAACAAAGTGCCAATTATGCTCTCCATTGATCAAAGTTTTCAACTTTCATATAACTATAACATCAATAATCCAAATCACATAAAGGCAAAATCTGCATCATTAAGATATTGCAGATAACATGAATGTAATCAAAACCCATTTCCTTTCCTTCATCCAGAAAAGGGGTATCTGTATAAACCGCACAAAATAGTTTCAGAAGATTTGCTAAGTTTAGAAATATTCAAAACCTCAACAAAAAAACAACCTTAATTCAGATCAAGAATATCTCGTACACATAAAAATAAAATAAAATAAAAAAGAGCAAATCTAGGACGAAATTCCCATAACCACTTAGTACCCACTAAAAACCCTTCGATTATATCTTTTTTTCCCAGAAACACTGATTCCATAAATTAAAGGGTAAAAATCGGAGCCACAAAAACAAAACAAAAAATAGAACAGTAAAAAATAACATTAATTAAAAAAATACTAATTGATTATTCATATATATTAATATATATATATATATATATATATATATTATTTACCTGGCCACAAACATTGCTGCACAAATCATCACTCTTCTTAGAAGAGTAATTGCCTCCGGTCTCGTTCATCATCCACCACATCCTTTTAGAAATCTTAGAAGAGAAGGAACAAAACGTGTGTGCTCTTTCTTTCAGAAATTGGAATAGTTGTCGACTATAAACGACAACTTTGCGAAACTCGAAAGTTGTCGTTGGCAGAAACACTATTATTGATTGAAGATTCCACTTACTCTTTATTTTATGTTGCTAGCTACTAATCCTATTTTTTTAGGACTACTACTATGTTGTTTCCTTTTTCTCGATGTTGTTGCTTTTAATTTTAGGATTTAACATCTTCAACTATATATCTAAAGAAAGTGTGGGCAATTGATTTTACGGAAAAGCAAGCGTTTTATTTCCGCGTAACGGCTCCAAAAGTAGGGGTACAATCGACATTTTCAGTTTCTAAAAGGTATCTTCCTAAGTCACCAGACGCGTTGTATAATAGGCTGACAACTGTCCAATCTATTCCATTTTTATATTTAAAATTATTCGTTTAAGAAAAGATTAGATTATGTAAAGATTAATTAATTTGACTATAATAATTCTATTTAAATCTGCATCTGATATGAGATAAAAGTGGTGTAATAATTAGAAAATATGGTTGAAAAATAAGATATAAATTTTGTTGGATCTTTAAAACATTTAAATTTTGGGGAAACCTGAAATAATTACTAAACTACCATTATATTCGGCGTTACTGGTTTTAAATAATAATAAATAAATAGTCAAATAATATTGAAGTAGGAGTATTTGTTCTCGGCATTTTCTAAATATTTCTAAGGCCAAAGCACGTGGCAGCCAATCCTTGTGTTCCCGTTTTTGCATTATTTAATACTAGTGTGTACAGGCACTTCGTGCCTGCCGACGAATATTGTGTGATACTACATATTCAATTTTTATATATTTCATTTTTTGAACTAAAATGTATTTGTTGTGTTCAGTGTACTTTATATTATATTTTTTGTGTTTATGATAATGTTTAATTTAAGGTGAGATATGTGATTAATTAATGTATTGGTGGTAGTTGCTTAGATTATATAGTTTTTTTGTAAAAATTAAATAATATTAAGGGCAATATAGGAAATGAAAAGTTATTTCAAGTTTTGGCTTTATATATAGTATAGACTAGCGTGTTGACATGCCACTGTCGTGCCTGTCAACCCGCTTTCCCTGTTATAGTTTGTATGTTATAAATTCAAATATAACTTTTTGCGCTAAATTTATGGTTGAATTTATTCAATTGCTCTAATATTCAATTTTTTAAATGCACTTTTAAAATAAGAAGATAATAAGGATAAAATAAGAAAATAATATTATATGATTTTTTGGTAGAAATAAAAAGATATTGAGGACAAAATAGGAAAACACAAATTACACAATGATGGTGGTTATTTTGTATTTTCCCTTTATTAATAGTATAGATAAATAAATAAATATAACATTATAGATTTTTTTTGCCTTGGTATTATCAAGATTACCCATTATTTTATGGATAAGGAACTAATCATTTTTTAATGTACATGATTGTTTATTCCAATAATATTATTATCAGAAATTTGAATATTTTAATTGTTTGTTCTTTTTATAAATCTAATCGCATCTTACAGTGCTAGATTATCTTGATAATATTATTAAGATGAATCATACATGATGCTGTCCTGAAATATTAAGATCATTATTGATATTGAAGATAGCTGAAATGGAGATAACGTCGTCGTTTATTAGGGGAAATTATAACAAAGCAAAGGTGGATTTTGGGTGCACCTGCATTGGAAAAGTCGAAAACAGCAACGGCGCTATAGTTGCCAATCGACATGCTATTAACAAGGATTCAAGAGAAGGATATTATCCTTTTTCTATTTACTTTTGATAGTTTAAGAGAAGGATAATATATCATTTTTTTTTTGTAGTATGAATTTTTATTCATGTAATCATTGATTCTTGACAATGAATTATATACTAGTAGTAAAAACAACTTCATAATAACAATTTAACTTGAAGTTGTGACATAATATTTTATCTTCATATAAAATCACTAATAATAAAGAATAGGTGAGTATTGACATGAGTAGAAATAGATCAGAGTAGACTTTCTCTTAATAAAACAAAACTTATATGGTATATTGTTAGACCAATCTCAACATGATTTGTTTATTTGTTTAATTTTTTTAAGTTCAAGGTTGACCTGTTTAAAAGTTTCGTCTTATTTTTTATACATAAAAATCAGATCTTGTTAACATATTAAAATTTTTATAGACTTTAAAATATCTAATAAAAACAAATAAATTAATTATGTGTGTACATTTTAGTATTAAAAATTCATATATAACTATATTATTATATTAAAATTATAATATATAATATAATTAAATATATTAATTTATTGGAGTTAATAGATTTTTTAGATAGTCTAAAGTCAACATGAAAAAAATTTCCATTATAGGTGAGATAAACTCACTTGTGTTGGGAAGAAATTGAGAGCAAGGACATCTAGAATTCCATACCAGTGTTGTGAAAAAATGATCGATCTGTTCAATTAGAAAACTTATGAATCGATCATACAACAATTATATCGATCATACAATTATATTAAAAAAAAATGAATGGGCGATTTTTAATTGAAATGTTCAGTCGATTTTCATTTAAAATTAACTTTTTCACCAAAATGACTTAATTTTTACCAAAAAGTTGGTATGAGGATCAAACACACATTCTACATTTATTTATACTTTTAAAACACTATCTACCATTAAGTGACACATTTTGTTTTAACAAAAAGTAATGTTCTTTATCTATTTTTCAATATTTATATTAGTTTAATATATATGTATATCTAACTTCACCGATATACGATTTAGTTAATGAAATATTGGTTAAATGACTAAATAACCATACTAATTTTCTAATTACTTTGATGACTGATATGATATTAATAACAAATTTCCTTAGAGCTCATTGTTGTAGGGCCCCACCATGAGATTATCCCACTAGCCATGAGTGTTCAGTTAGGATGTAGGTCCCCTTAGAACCTACCAACCAGGGATAACAATGAAAATTGAACCTGTGGGTATCCGTCTGAACTCAACCCAAATTCAACGGAGAAAATTTGATGTGATTGGGTTTGGATTCGGGTTTTACTTGTGTTCAACTTTCGCGTTCGGGTTTGGTATAGTTGATACCATACTTCGAACTCGTCCTGAACCCAGTTAATATATATAAAGTTACACATAAATACACATACAAAACCTAACGGGTTCAAGAATAATATCATTGTTTTTAATCTTGCTA
Source organism: Lupinus angustifolius (assembly GCF_001865875.1). Taxonomy (NCBI): domain Eukaryota; kingdom Viridiplantae; phylum Streptophyta; class Magnoliopsida; order Fabales; family Fabaceae; genus Lupinus; species Lupinus angustifolius. The sequence goes on from NW_017719502.1 coordinate 14,296, forward strand.
AATTCATTTTTAGGTTTTACATTTAAGGTTCGAGTTGGTTAAGCATAGACTCGACCCTGATTTACAAGTTCTCATTCGTACTACCAACGATACACTTATTCCAACGTTCCCAAAGCTTTTCCTTTTTATTGTTAATTAATTAAAGGCACAATTAGATAAATACCTTAGTTTTACCAAAGGAAATAAACAACTTATGAAGTGTTTGTCTAATAAACTCTTTTGAAAAATACATTAATAAGTGTCACATCTTTTAAATTAAAAAATAATGAAAAAATTACATTATTAAATTAAGTTTGCTAATTTTCAAAAGTATTAAATTCATCTTTTCTAAAATATTTTAATATTTATATATTATCAAGGTAAGATTTTTTGTGTAATACATATCTAGTGTTCATCACAATGAATTGATAATATAAAAAAATTATAATGTGAGTGTATACACATAAACTCTTTTTAAAATAAAATAAAAACCTAAAGAAATATTTTCATATGCTATTTTCATAATCTTGTTTCATATATGTTTCTGAGTTTCTGATAGGTCCAAATAATTATCTACCCATTGGATTTTACAAATATCCAATTAAATCCTACATTGGAATATTAATTGATCAAACTCTTTTGATTATGGTTAATAAAAAACTCACGTGCTTATGTATATTTGTTTAAATTTGGATGATGCTCCTTAAGGTGATTTTGTAAACAATTCAAGTTTTTATACACTCTTATTTTCCTTCCCTTTTATCATTTTTGGGTACAGTCTCCTTCTTGTATTTAATGGTAATTTTTTAGATATGAATATTTCAAGTTTCATCCTTTTTATTCTATGAAAAAGTTCAACACACAATTTTATTTTTGGCTTCTAAAATTAAATATAAAAAAAGCTTTTCGGTTTGAAGAAATACATTTTCTTCATATCTTCCCCAAAGGACAAACGTCTTGGATGAGCTTAATCAATTAAAATTATATTACACCAGCTTCATTCTATCTATATTGCAATTTAAATTTCACATAACGAATCGTTAAGAGTAGCTTAGTTGCCAGAATTAAGATATACACCAAATACACTTGTTCTTGTTTGAAAATCTATTGAAACTTCAAAGTATAAAACATGGACACCGTTTGTGTCATAAAGTTGTCATAATAAAATATCATGATGAACCGACTTCCATGTGAGAGGTTGAAGATGTATTTTTTTATGGCTATATATCTTACAAATCAACACTAGTGCTACTGCTATTATTTAAGAAGTTGGAAGAGAGAGAATGAAATGCAACAAAGTTAAAAAAATTATGAGAAAATGTCATTGTTTTTGGTTAGGATATTTTGATTCTTGTCCCACCCAAACCGGAGAATTTTTTGTTTGAACTTTGAGGTTCAAATTTGTGCTCACGAACTTTTAAAAAATGAGAGTTTGATAGAGTTATTTTCTTCAATTTCACTACATTCTTATATATTCTATCATTAGTTTTATATTTCTTACATATCATATACCATAAAAAATATTTCTTATATATTGTTGTTAATTGTCATTTGAATATTATATTCAGACTAAGTTGTTTATTTAAAAATCTATTGAATCTTCAAAAATTGTATATTTGTTATTTATCCAAACAAAGCAGAAATTTCTTAAATTTTTCTATTAATTTTTTATTATTATTACTAGTGTGTACATGTAATTCATACTTGTCGGTCAATATTATTAGATTTTGTAATTCAATAGGCTATTTTTAGATGGTTGTTATAGTTGGTTATGGTTGTTAAACCTATAAATAGTAACAATGTCTTGTATTCAAAGTTAAGTGAATAACAAGCTCAAACATTTTTTGATTCTTTTCATTCTTATCTTCATACTTCTTCTCAAACAATTCTGCCATAGAGTAAAGAGTGAGGTGTGTGCAATTCATTTTCTTCCAACAAATTGGTATCAAGAGCTAGAGCAAGATCACATCCTTTGTTCATCAAAACCATGAGTCATCAAACCAATTCCTTTCCAGCAAATCTACCCATTCTTGACGACAAAAACTGGAGAAGATGGAATATACAAATGAAAACCATCATGGGATTCCAAGAAATCGAAGAAATTGTCGAAGAAGGCTACACAGAAATTGATGAAGCCTCAACAGAACAACAAAAGATTGTAGGATGAAGCACATTTTGAAAAAATTGCAGCAGCAAGATCCTCACATGAAGCATGGCAAATTCTGTAGAAAAGCAACAAGGGTGCAGAGCAACTAAAGAAAGTGAGGCTGCAATTACTAGTGTGCGACATACACCATGGTGAAAGGCAAAACAGGAAATGGAAATTACACCATGGTGAAAGTTACACCATGTTTTGCCTTTATATATACTAGTGTGCGACATGCACTTTTTGTCGGTTCACATTATTATTTTAAAATACTAAGTAATTATTTTTTATACACTTCATTTTGTAGAATTAAAATATCATTTTGTATTGTATTTACTTTATATTATATATTTTTTGTCTTTATTAGAATATACAACTTATAATTAATATGTTTGAGATAATTATATACGATTATATGATTTTTTAAATTAAAAATTAAAAAGCAAAATATAAATATATAAATTATACCATGATGATGGTTACATCATATTTTGGCTTTAAAATCAGCCTTCATGTACAATCATTTATATAGTTTTGGTGAGATGTTGATGTCCAGGAAGATTTTTTTAGCAGTAGGATAATCAAAATAGGAATATATTATTATAATACCCAATAACATTCCCTCAGGAATCAAACCAACAAATTAGACAAATCACACGTGGAACGATTCCATTGCAACTAAAGGCTGTAACAACTTATTCTTAAGCCCAACTATAAATTAAATAGTACCCATTGACATATCAAATATGAGTATAATATTTATGTATTATTAGTATATTGATTTATACATTATTGTTACATTATTATTCAGCTCTATTATTTTTTTAAAAATTAATGATAATTGAAAATAAATGATATGTAAAGTTTTTACACTGTTATACATCGGTTTCCTACCAAAAAATTCTTCCAAGATCTGAAATTAACTAATTAATTTCAATTATTAGTGCATCATTTCGTTAGAATTATGATTTAATATTTATGTTTTTGGTAAAAAAAATTTATATTATTAGTATGTGATTATTATTCACTCTGAATCAAAAGTAAAATATATATACAGATGATATACTGATAAACTAATTTTTTTAACACTAGATAGATATTAAACTATAGAATTATTTGCCTTACAATACATAATAACTTCTAACAATGGAAAACAAGAAAGGTAAATTGTCATACTCGAGAAAGTTCAATACAAAATACATGAAGAAAAGTCAAGGCATTGCAGTGGAAAGGGTCCATATTGCTATATATATATATATAAATTAATGAAGAATAGTCCCGAAATCTCTATCAAGTTAAAGGCAACTAGAGTTGTAAAACCACCGCTTCAAAGTTCAAACACTTAACCACAAGGAATAAATACAAGTTCATCTGTTACAAAGCCTAAGACCATGTCATATTATATTCATGTAAAAGTGACCTCTTTCTAGGTGGCCCAAACATAAACCACTCACGTCAACTTCCTCTTATTCGTATTATTGTCGTATATATACTGTTCTCACTTTCCAATATTAAACTTAGATCAGATAAGATTGCACTGTTTTTTTTTATTTTGAAAAATTATATTAGTCTATTTATTATCTTAGCATTCATAAAATAAATATTTTTCTTGTACAACAAAAGTTTTTTTTGGATCATTTTGTTAATCAAAACCAAAACTAAGTACAATATTTTTTAATAAAAAACTAAGTACAATCTAGTAATCAAGAGACTCCCAACGCTAGCAAATTAAAGATTCAAGCATTTCGTTCCAGCAAAATGCACCAAAGAATCATATTTTTAATATAACTCTCAACTAAAATTATATAGCACCCTTCCCACTTTTTTTCTTGGAACAAATACTCCCTAACAAAATGTGCAATAGTAGAGAAGGTCAGTACAGAAGAATTTACATCCATGAGAAAGGTCACTAACGACAAAAAATACATTAATGAGAAACATCACGAAAATATGAAATTTTTATTCTGTGAGTTTCCTCACGAAGCAAACTAGAGAAGCACAAAAAATGAAGCAAAAACAAAACAAAAAAGAAAGAGACGTCAATGAAAAGTGTTGGAGAAAAGAAAAGAAATCACACTCCTCACTTACATTCACACTAGAATGGAAACAGAAAGATGAGAATGAATTTAACAAACTTGAGAGGAAAGGAAAATGATTGACTGAATTGTTATTGTCATAGCCTTGAATATATGGTGTATATTCTATTTATAGTATAATATACTATAACTACTAAAGTTACTTTGTAATAATAGCTTTCTTTGAATTACAATTCTCTAATATTCTCCCTTAATTAAAAAACTATTACAAACACACTACACTCAACATTCTTCTTAACTCTTTAAACCTATCTATTTTTAATGACTTGGTCATTACATCTGCAACTTGCAAATCTGTCCCACAATACTTCAACTTTATCTTGCCTTTTTCGACTTAATCTCTTAGGAAATGGTATTTTCTTTTTATGTGCTCACTTCGTCCATGAGCTACTGGACTTTTTGCCAAACTAATAGCAAACTTGTTGTCCACCAACAGTCTACTATACCTCCAAAATCAACCCCCCAACTATTCAAGAAAAGAGGTCATCCACAGTGCTTACGTGCAGCATGGCATACTGAAATATACCCTGCCTCATAAGTGGACAAATCCACCACTTCTTGCTTCTTAGAACACCATGAGATTGGTGATCCAGAGAGCAAAAACACATAGCTCATTGTGCTCATCCTTTCTAGTAGATGTCCACTCCAATCTGAATTAGAGTAAGCAAGTAGCTGCAATTTGTGTTTTGTTTGCTTGTGAAGTAGTATTTCAAAATCAGGTGTGCCCTTTAGATACCTTAGAATTCTTTTGGCAGCCACAAGATGAGATTTTTATGGATCATTCATAAACCTTCTCACCACACCAACATTGTGTGAAACCTCTGGTCTTATGTGACAAAGGAATCTTAAGCATCCAACAATCTATCTAAAAATAGTGCCATCAACTGCAGCTTCATGTTCTCTTTTGTCCAGCTTCAGATTAGTCTAACCTGCTGACCATACCAACATTGTGTGAAACCTCTGGTCTTGTGTGACAAAAGAATCTTAAGCATCCAACAATATGTTTAAAGAGAGTGTCATCAACTGTAGCATCATGTTCTCTTTTGTCCAGCTTCAGATTAGTCTTTGCAGTTGTTGTAACACCGTGTTTTTCAGAGTACTTTTAATTAAGTAATTAATATTAATGGATTAATTATAGAAATTAATCAGTAATGTTTTAGGCTAAACCTCAGTTGAGTTTTAGTCTTGTATTATGATTTTCTTGCTTTCCCTATTTTTTCAAGATTTTTGGAGAATAAAAGTTTCTGAGACGACTTCGGGTCGTTTTATCGAGTTTTCGCCAAGTTGTTGAGTTCCGTAACTCGGAATCGAATTCCGATTTCGCCATTGGCTTAGAAATATTATTTCTAGTCAAAATAGACACCAAGTTTGTCCGTAAATCATCTTTAGATATTTTTCACCTCGAAATTCAAGTTTCGACATTTTAGGCAAATGTCCTAAATCGGGAGATTGTATATTTCCGGACAAAATTATCTGAAAATGTTCGGACACAACGTTTATCGGAAATTACATCATATCAATAAAGTTGGAAGTCATCATTTCACAAGCCACTTATTTGTACAAGTAATGCAAAAGTATCCAAAAGCCCCTAAATCCACTCAATAAATTCTCTCACTCCACCACCATTAGACATATGACTTATGCTAGTCTAAATCTACTTACTTTGCATTAAATTTTCTAATTTGATGAGGGTGAGACTCTTCTATAAATACATCCCCCATTCTCTCATTTTTACACTAAATTCCCTATACAAACTAAGGTAGTCTTTTATTTTCTCTTCTTCATCTTCTTCTCATACT